>NC_084706.1:28614719-28769759 GCF_033807575.1 Cydia pomonella | reverse complement strand
CCTATTCTATTTTTTGTTATTTCTTAAATCCTCCAAATCCTCGATTGAAATCTATAAATAAATCCGTCGCAATAAGAAATCGATCGCCAATTGGCATCTTCGTCAGGGCTTAATAAGTTTCTGCTTACTCCTGGATCATCACATAGTTTTTTTCCTGTCTTCAATGCGTTGTTATCAAAAGTCCACAGCTATCAACCAAAAACCTATCTTATCCTTACTGTTATAAATAGAATTCATGTTAACACTGTGACACGAAACACTAACTTTGGTTTAGATTGAATTTGGAATCTATGGAAATAGGTTTAAGGTTGTTTTTGAGCTGTGAAAGGCAACTTCAAAGGGCCCAGGACAAGTGGAGCGACGGCTTCTTACGTGTAGTTCCGACTCACTTATTTTGTCCATACTAAGACAATGTATGCGATGAATTCGCAGTTCGGTGTAAAAACAATCTTGCGAGGGGACAGGGCTGCCAGCGACTACTATACCTTGGTATACTCGTAGTGGTCGCTGGCAAGCTGGAGCTTGGTACCTATAAGAAGTATATTGGTATAAATACTGGTATATGTTCATATGGAATGGATTTGTTTTATGAAGTTATGGAGCTATAATTCAGAGCAAATTATTGACAGATTGCTACATAGATTCTGTCTGATGCTTATTGTTCTAATTATTAATGATTTGCAAAAGCACTAAATTCATAAACTCACTCAGACGTGCAATAAGACGTGCGGTGGCAGATAGTCGACAAATAAAATATTATAGTTCATAAAAGCAAAAGCTTCGATAGCATAATAAAAACGTGAATTTGACAAACAACAGTGAAGTTAGTGCCTTAATTAAATTATCTCAGCCTATACATATACTTTCGTACACCACCATCGTTTAGCAGGTTTCAAATTATCTCTTTATCAAGATAGTTAATGTTAAGAACAACTTCCAGTACCAACCCTATGTCGAATAATTTCCAAGACAGCTCTGCAGTAGTGTGCGTTGTACTTTACAGCGTTTATACTATTGTGTTGTCTTCTTGACGCTTCATAAATCACGTTTCTACCATTCCATCCGTCTCTGACGCCGCAAGCCTAGCACCTCTATTGTCGGCGGTATAAGGATCAACTGGCCGTTACGATCGCCGGAAAAGATACATTTTGATGGGTGCTGTGAAAAATGTATGAATAATATCTAATTAAAAATATGTTAATTGCGAAAATGTGATATGCGCCAGATTTATATAGGTATTCTTTTATTGTTTTAGACAGCATGTTTGTGCAATCATCATTTTATTATTGTTAAGGAAAAACCTTCGATTGTAAAAACAAATATTTGTCTATGACTTGACTTTGCACAGGCCAATAAAGTGGTTATGATTTTTTGGTGCGAAAGTACACAGGGTGGATTTTTAAAATGTAGCACTGAGGGCAGCTACATGTTTCAATTTTTGGAATATGTTTCTTAAATACCTACTTTACATTTTTCTATTTTTTAATAATAATGGTGTTTATTAGCCTCAATCTATTAACTTAATTATTTAAAGTACAAAAAATGACACGGTTTACGATTAACCGAAATTATTAACCGGTTAATTGTATGAAGGAAATTCCGGTATCCGATACCGGAATCGTAGCCTAGTAATTGCACAAGCCTTGAATAGTATTTAGGACTCAGTCATTCTGAATAAAATTGTGTTGAAATATAAAAATAATGAATAAATAAAAATAGCATGAAATATTTATAAGGTTCTACAATCAATATTTAAAAAAAAGGAATAACTCGAACTCGTTACTCTCACACATGGGCAGGTACTTATAACTCAGACAGAGATATTCCGGGTTCAATCCTGCATGGGCCCTCGTAAATAACTCAACGCCAAACGCCAAAGCAGCGTAAGTGAGAAAATGATAAATATTTTAATTGAAATAACTTTTTGCCCGTTTTCACGGTTAGCGCCCTCTAAGGGCATTGCCGGAAGCAAAAAGGCGAAATGAAATTATCTTTCCCGTATGGAAAAGCGAGGAGATTGTCTCAATTTTTGGACAAAAAGTACTTAAAGTTGTTATTTGGGTTCTGGAAATGCGATTTATATTATGCCACCGTTAAATATTTTAATATGTTATGAAATAAATACTTTTGCCACGCCCAATTAAAATTCTTTCTGGCATAATGTCTCTATACGATACGCATACAAAACCATTCATACAGATTAAATAAACACTATAAAAAAAGTGCGAATGAGACTTATTTTTAAATTCATATTTGTAAAAATAATGAAATAATCTATTTCATCGTTTCTCAGCTTAACTACCTACCTTAAATACATATTTGTATTTAACTAATAGGGTCACTCGCTGAAATGTTGAGACGCTGAAATAAATCTCTATATGTATTTGGTTACTTTCGAGCACAAACATGGTCAACTTTGTTATGCCAGGTGCCTCAAGAAAGAACCCAAGAAGCCAAACAATGAAACAACTTAAACGTTCCTTACACATGCAGGTATATACATATAACCAAACCTAATTAGCGAATGACAATCATAAAACGTCGTTATCGGTATTCTTTGGTGATTATAATAAATCCAGCGGTCGTTGAGGTTTTTGTAGATCATTGAGACTTATAAGGCGGTGGCAGCACGTACAGTAAAGTCAGCACCAAATCTACACGCGCATTGCAAACTTGCGGCGATGAGGATATAGTAGATTTTAGGTTATTAGGAAGCATACATTTAGTTCGACACGGACGTTTATTTTCTAAAATTCTCCTATTTCAGATAAAAAATTGGTTTTGTTATTTATACCATAATATCTACCGGCTATTTTTCTATTCCTCGTATAGCTTTGCATTAATTTTGAAGCACCTTGCGGTACATTTATGTAAATTTAGCTGAACACTTTTGTCACGGTGATATGCATGTTATCCAAGAGAAAAGTAATGTCAAAAACTTGCAATATTGTTGTACCTACATCTATGTTACAGTTTCAATTTGTTTTGTTTAATTCCAGTTTAATTCTGGCGATTATTTTGCTGACCACACACATTCCAGAATTGCGATAACTTTTAAGTTAAATAAATTTGTCTCAAGTTGGAGATATGTCAGGATGATACCACTTAATACTATGTTGCAAAGTGTGGACTAGGTGTAGTCTGGTAAGGGGAGACTAAATAAGGCTTTTATTGTTGCACCTCGAATGCTACATTAAACTTTATAGTTGCATTTGGCTTATTTAGTGAGGTAGTTTGATAAATAAGGAAGATAAGCGTTGTTTCTTTGACACAGAACTGACTGAATTAATCTACCGATATTTCTTTAAAATGGCCGCAGTTTATAGAAGTGTGAATCTATTATTGTACTTATACAATGTTCGCTAGTAATTGTGAGTCTAATATTGCTGCGAGCGCGCTGCGTTTCTTCACCTTGGTGCAGCTAAGCAACTCGTTGAATATTGATCTCTTATCAATCAAAGCCATAAAATCAGAACAACATTCTTACATTGCCTGCTCAGATCGTCTAAAAAGTACCATAGTACTTTATGCTACAACATTTTTCACACCTATGAGTATCGATCATCAGAATGCATAAAACCGAGCATATTATTTGGAGGGCATTTCAAGTCATTGTAGTACTTTTTCCTCTAACTTGAAACCCGAGCGGCATCCGAGCAATGCCAGGCATCGATCCGCTATCGATCGAGAGCCATTGAAAGACAATGTCATATACAAGTAATTGTATATAATTGGGATTTCTCAAGAACAATGACACGAAATTACTGTTTGACTGAAATAATTGCGATGTTTTTTGCATTTGCGATCGCTTTGTGAGTGCCGGGCGATTGTTCATTCGATTTCGTTGGTAATTGCTGTTGTTGCCATTGAGGTTTGGACCCGATGTAATATGTATTTGCTCATATACACGCCCCAAGGTAGGTGTATTTGTGATGTTTAAGTACTGTAGCTTTTTATTACAAAGGGTGTGGTTGAATGTTGGCAACTTTGAGAGCAAGTACAAATTCTACATTCATAAAGGATAAAATTGTGTACTTTGTTATTTCTAGGGAAAATTCTTCTATTTCCGCCCCGAATTATTGAGTCTCGAAATGAGCTCGGGTTCCTTGCCCCCAAGGCCGCTGTATCCAATATTACAGAAAATCAGCGTCCATCCACTTTTTACAGGCTTATGGTAAACGTAGGAATCTTACTTTTTGCGTCCAAACGGTTTATGTCAACCCCCCTCGCAAGCTCTTTTTCCAGCTTATTTAAAGCATTAATGAATAAGAATAGCGCTGGAAAAAGCGTCGGTCTTTGATTTAGTACTCCCTTATCTCGAGATTCAAAAGATAAAAGGTACTGCTGCTGTGTAGACTTAAAAGGTGGTGATTTTAGATTTCATTTTGTTATTTATTGGCCGGTGTTTGGCGGCTTGTTGCTTGTTTTTCTTTAACTTCGAGTTATTGTTTGAATTAGTTTCATTGAGGATTTATTTCATAGATATGCCTTTGATGGAATGAATGACTGAGAAAGAAAACATTATTTATCAGTTATTATTATTAACTAGCAAGCCAATTTTGTCAGTAGAAAAAGAGCATATTATTTGGAGAGATGATTCAATCGTCGGACTTTGGACCGTCAACATCTCCTGAGGATGCCTCGTAAATATAACGGGTTAGCACTGATTGGCTAGCACGTTATCTTTTCGCGGATTAGCAACGTAACATTTTTGTTTTAGTTTTAAGTAGAAAAAGGCGGAAAATGTGGGGGCAAAGGGTTTTAGTACCATACAGATTTTGAATTTCGGGCTATTGTGAGTATTTCAGTTCCTTCATAATAACAATAACAGTTGGTTTCGTTGCAGGGAGCGGAGCGGTGATGCCGTTGCCGCGGCATGCCGGTGATACGATTTGGCGTTGATAATTAAATTAGTGAAGTGGTAATAGTAGTTTATGTGACTGCTGCATAATAAAAGGCATTAAAATACACGAGTGTTTTAATGCCTAATTATGTACAGTTACATACACTATTTTATCTACACACATATTATAAACTTTCTATGAAATATTCACTAACCCAAATTACAGCCTACGTTAGGGCATAGTTGCCCAAACGGGCGCAGATTTTGCCAAATCTTTCCTCTCTTGACGGAACTCGCGGATATGTGGTGGCGTCACCGAAATTTTTTACCGCTTATTTTACATGAAAGGAGAATGGGCAATTTGTCCCATGGATGTATACTGTTGAGACATATCTCGTTTGAAAGGGTTTACTCTTAGCATTATTTTATTGTATGACACCAACTTTGGATAACGTGCAGGGACTGAGCAATTTAAAAAAAAGAGTGGCCAATATAAACTGTTGTTTTTACAAAGTACTTGTTATGTAGCCGGTTGTTAGGTGTTTTGTATGAAAGAATATGAGAAATTCTAGATTTCTGTTTACCACTACTTACGTTTAAGTACGTACAGGGCTGGAATTAGTTGATATAACATATGCTTGAATTAAAAATACTGCTATTAAACACTGAAACTTGCTTGTATACTTAAGCCATATATATCATTTAAAAGACATTTTTATAAGGTATTTTATATATATATATACTTGCACTCAAATGCTTGCAGGGGCGGTAATAAAACGAGTTTTTTCGTTAATTAATTGTGGTAAATGCCGCTTTGTTTGTTCTACCTGGCACTAGATGGAGCCTTGGTAGCCGTTTGGGTAATTTTTACTATTGGTATATACATTTGAGTCATATCCTATTTGGAAGGTCTTCAATTAAGCATTAATTACTTATATGACACCAAAGACCGAAAGTGTCCAGGGAAGATGATATTAATAATTTTGATCATGCGCTGCGGCGTAAACTGGAACTAAAAAATGTCATTCATATAGAGTTACTTTTGTAACCATTTACATCACTTTGCATGCCTGAAATATAATGAAAAAGTAATTTATATATTTTTTTAAATTATTACCGCTCAATAAATGGCACTAAACTACTTAATTATGATTTTTCAAATCCTCTCTAGTACTGACATCTTGCGTGCAATAGGAGAACCGAATGAGCGGCAAATGCTGGATCCGTATAGTCGCTTATAAACGCTAAAAAATGTCACCGAAGAATAAGTTTGTTTAATTCGGAACTTTGACAATAAAACGAGTGGTTACCTTGAACTAGTAAGTTTCGTCTATTTATCTCTCTTGCTCTTACATATTCGAGTGATAAAGGTAGAAAACGCATTATATTTTTTAAAGTTCGCGTTATGTCCCGCTAGAAACGTTATATAAACTTATTATTAAACATGAAATAAGATTCCTAAGCAATAAGTAGGTAAGTAAATGTATTTATGGAGTAGTTGGAGTACCATAATTAGCAGCAAGAAAATAAATCTAAGTTTATATGTTACGATAAAATAAATCGTAAAAAGGTACTATGTACATACTTGTTTTGTCTCTCTGCAGGAAAATTGTGTAAAAGTGAAACATTTGAGATTGCGTCGCGGTTCAAAGCAACGTTCCCTTCGTTTGCCATATGAAGCAGGATTAAATTGTGTAGTTTTAAGTTCTCATGTAAGTGAATTGTCAAATTCTTAGTGAAAATAAAGAATCTTAAACCTAAAATTAACGCAGTGAATACATTACAAGTATCAGCGACTCTTAACTGCTTGCCAAGCTAAGATAGTAGCTGTATTTCGTTCCATTATATATACATATGAAATAAAAACTTTTGAATACATTTAACACCTTTATTTCATATAAATTGAAAAATAACTGACGGCATACATTTTCTTCACGGTCGCACAAATATTAGCAGGATGAGTCGACAAGTTAATTTAAAGCAAGCATTGGTGAATAGGTGCATCCAGATCCAGATAAGAGAATGCATGGTTATTGCGGTTTGCTAAGGGCACCGCTAGCTGGTGCGGATGCACAGAGCACTTATACATACCTTAATAAATAAAACTTTTGAATACATTTAACATCTTTATTTCATATAAATTGAAAAATAAGTGACGGCATAGATTTTCTTCACGGTCGCACAAATATTATCAGGACGAGTCGACAAGTTACTTTAAAGCAAGCATTGGTGAATAGGTGCATCCAGATAAGGGAATGCATGGTTATTGCGCCAATCTCGGACCATTTGCGATTAGTTTGCTAGCTGGAGCGGGTTAACGAAAAACAGTAACTGGCGACGCTAACTGGCGCGGACGCGTGCGACGAATTTTACCTACAAAGGCACCCGCGCGCGTGCATCCGCTCCGTGCACTCGCGCCAGCTAGCAAACGCCCTTAACCTTTTGAACGCCAAGAATACCTTAAGGCGTCGTAACTAGCTATGCTCAAAGCGTCATAAATACATTATAGCTGATATAGCCGCTGTCAGAGTAACCTTCACACTTTCAAGTAAGGTTTAGGGCATAGGGCGTCCGCAACGTCGCGCGTGTGCACGGAGCGGGCGTGCGGCTTACAGTATGAGCAACGCTAACTGGCGCGGACGCGTGCGACTGATTTTACTTACAAAGGCACCTGCGCGTGTTTGCCCGCTCCGTGCACTAGCGCCAGCTCGCAAACGCCCTTAACCTTGTGAACGTCAAGAACCCCTAAAGGCGCCGTCACTAGACATGATTTAAGGGCCATGAACACATTATTGATTGTAGCTGTTATAATCGCTGTCAAAGTCCCTAATGTAATACTCATGCACTTTCAAGCTCACTTGCGCCCGTGACCTTGGCATGTGAGTAACGTTTTTGTTATGGCGTTCAAAGGGTAAAGTATCAATGTCGTAATGCGTCGCTAGCACGTTATTTTCGAATCGCACCCGTGATCCGTGTTGGACTGCACACGCGGTGTACACTTCTTGTTATTGTAACCGTTTGTGCGCCTAGATAACACAAGTACACATACACAACTCGCAAAATGCTCGCGTGCTCTTGTTTATATGTAAAGTACGTCTTCTAGGGCCGCGGATTGGACCCACGCGACCGGCGGGGCGGTGAGCGCATACATTGGTCGCAATGCAAGCTGTAAAGCTAGTGCAGTGCATGAGGGACGCGCGGCTTTCTCTCACCACATCTTTAGGTGTTCTTGCCGTTCAAAAGGCTAAAATCACCTAATGAGGTGGCTTTACATTAGCTAGATGCCGGCCCACACGCCGATCCGGTGTGCAGGCTAAGGAAATCGTTATGTAGACCAATTCGAAAGTGCAACTGACAATAAATCAATTTTAGGATAATATTGGAATGATACCGTTAGCTGTCATTCGTGCGTTCATTCGCACTTATACGCATGTATTTGTGCGAGCGAGACGCCCGCAACTAACTGATATGATTCCAATATTACTTTAACATCGGTGTGCACGCCCCTTTTTATTCATAACAAGGTAAGATTGAACCACTATAGAAGGCAGCAAAGAGGCCGGCAATGGAACTGGTAGCGTTTGATGGAGACAATCAGTTTTCTGTCAAATGCAAGTTCAAATTGGCCTGACTGTCTCACTCGCACACCGGAGCAGCGTTTCATATAAGCGTACTTTGTTATATCCAATCGACCCGCTCTATTCAGTAGGTTTAATTATCTCGATCCATCAGTTAAGTAACAATCTCTTCAATCTGGTGGATCGAGATGGTGGATCCTACTGGACAGATGGAACCTATGGATAGGAAAACGTTATGCTCAACAATTTGGTAGCAGAAAATGTGTTTTTTAAATCGCGACTGTGTCATTGACATAATATATCTGAGGACGGGCCTTACGGGCAATAAGAATGAGGCCAGTACAGCGGTGTTACGCACACGAGTTTGAGCCAATCGTGCAGTCTAACGCCACAAGTACCACAACGTGATTGGTTGATGAGTTCGCATTACGCACGTGATTGATCGCATCTAGTTGCGTTAGACAGCACGATTGGCTCGAATTTGTGAATGACACATCTGAACTAGCACTATCGTTATTGCCCCTAAGGTCGGTCCTTAGATATATGGTAAGCGTTAGGATGGCGGTGGACCTCAGCGAATTTCAAAGAAATATTAATAAACATATTGTACCTTCTGTGTACCTCAGTGTACCTTTAATAGACCGAGACGAGATATTTTACAAAACGGTCCACCCGCCAACCTGACGTCAGGATGGCGGGTGGACCTATGAAATCTTGCATGAGCTTAGCCTAGCTTGTTTTGGGGAGAGGTACACCGGTTTCTATTTCTATTTACAGAGGTACACTGAAGGTACAATGCGTGTTTAGATATCTTTGAGCACCTCGGCCACTCCGATATATCTGATGGCGACTGTACCATATAACTGCATACTTTTAGTGCGGTATAATGCAAGATTTCATAGGTCCAACCGCAATCCTGACGTCAGAATAGCGGGTGGACTTTTTCTTAAATATCTCGTTTTGGGTTAGGTACACAGAAGGTACAATATGTTTATAAATACTTACTTACTGCTGTGGCGCAGCGACCCGAAGTGGATCTTGGCCTCCGACACCAAAGACCGCCATGCTTCTCTGTCCAAAACAGTTTCCATCTAGTCGACGGCGCCGAGTTCGCTAAGGTCTTTTTGCATTTCATCTCTCCAGCGGGACCTACCTAGGACGTCTAGACGGTCTTCGGCCATTTGAAACTTCAGAGTACGCCCTTCAGGTTGCACGATCCTCACCCATCTGGACTACGTGCCCGAGTCATCGGAGTCTGGCAGCGCGAAAAATCCTAGGACCCTCACGTGGAGAGGATGGAACCTGGAGACTCCACAGGAATCAGGAGATTGAAGATCTGGTGTCCGAGCCGAACGTCATTGGATGTTTATAAATATTTCTTTGAAATTCGCTGAGGTCCACCCGCCATCTAGACGCCAGATGTCAATGCCGTGTACGACCGCCCTTAAAGCGGTGTATTATCTCTAGTGTCTCCAATATGTTCTCCTGGTGGGTCCACGGGGTTTTTTTAAGTGTTATCATAAACAGTGTTCACCAGTGGGTCTACGGGTACCTAATTATTTTTACCATGGGCCGACCATGAACACGATTCTATTTTGAAAACGTTGCCCGCGTAGCTACTTCAGTCTAAGGCGGTATATACTCTACACCACGTTCACAAAAGATTGATATTTTAGGTAAAAACTCAGATTTCGCTATTTTGTCCATAGTAAATACTAATTCAAAAATACTGTAGGGCCTAAAATCTTCTGTGATAGTAATGTAGACTTGTAGAGATAAATACTGTTGACAGGCGGTCAACGGTATTTAGTACAATAATTACACTAAAACAATTCATATAGAATACAGAACCTATGAATAATATATATCTAGAGAATCTAACTTTAATGCAATAATATAATTGAACAAAAGAAATACATTAGTACGAGTAGTACGATCAACCTATATGTCTATATTTAATAGTCTTAATGTTCGTGTATCGGTTCTGTATTCTATGGCCATTAATTATGCTTTATTTTTCAACTTTCTTTGACTACACACAAGTACACATTATATTTGCTTTTTTCTTGAACTTTATCTTGCCCATGTTCGATTCTTCTTATGTCGATGCATCCTCATTATTGCCGTATGGTTTCTGAAAATACAATAACACTTTTGTATTGTTTTCTAATACCTATGTTTGAAGTCGGTTTCCTATTTTTAAGAGAAGTTTTTTTTTCATGTAAGTACCGTCAAGTGGGGTAAATTAGAGCAGATGGGATACCTATTGACAATTATGTCAATAAACAGTTTTACGTTCCATCAAGAATTGAGAGGTTGCCTCAATTCCTCATGGAACCCATGATGTAAGCTAGACCTTTACACAAATATTCCTTAAACCTCGTTAAGCTTCTTTACAAACATAACAAAGAAGACAAATCGTCTAGCGTGAAATACGCATCGTTAAAGAGTTATTTTCTGGTCCTGATCAGAAGTTCCACTTCTTCAAATAGCACTTTTTTGAATGGCAATGAAATGGTCTGTTGATGAAACTAAAAAACGCCTATAAGATTTGGGGAGTTCCCTTAATTCCTCGTGGTTTTGTCAAAAATAGGACCATCTTGGAACTATATACCCACTTTCAAACGATAACTAATTTTCAACATTGGTTCAGAAATGACGAAGATCTTACTTAACATATATACAAAAAAAAAGTTTTTGAAGTCGGTTAAAAAGTAGTATCTATACAATACTTCCGTCCTTTTACTAAGAAGGGATGACTACTACAATTTGCTTACTAGGTAAGTACTTACTTACTATTAGTATCAGATTGGAGTCGACTCGAGAGTCGATAAAATGGGCGTCGCTACCCTTTCCGGGTGGGGGGGATTTCACCGCATGAAAAAGAGACACATATAGTGAGTTCTTACTGTTCTACCAAACTACATAATTATATAAAGTAGTCTTACTTTTTGAGTCAAATTAGTTTAATTCTAAAGGTGCGACGTAATGGCCTGAAGCCCGCTCTTAGCATACCTAGTTATACTATTTGATGGATATTGGTGTCAATTTATAATACGTTTAATTATTCATTGTCTTTACCTAATTATCTTTACCTTTTGCCGACCGGTTTGGGTAGTGACCCTGCCTATGAAGCCGATGGTCCCGAGTTTGAATCGCGTAAGGGCATTTCTTTGTGTGATGAATACAGATATATGTTCCTAAGGCATGCGTGTTTTCTATGTATATACGTAAATATATATTTATCTAAATAAGTATGTTTCGTCGCCTAGTACCCATAGTACAAGCTTTGATTAGTTTGGGGCCAATCTGTGTAAGTTTGTCCCTACCTATTTATTTTTTTATTACCTAACGTAACCTACTTTAGGTAATTAAAGCATTTTTTTTTTTTTTTTTTTTTTTTTTTTTTTTTTTTTTTTTTTTTTTTTTTTTTTTTTTTTTTTTTTTTTTTTTTTTTTTTTTTTTTTACAAAATACAAATTATTTATTTTGTAAGGGTAACAGTTTTGTTGGGATATAAAATGGTTAATGATAAAAACTAATACTTTTACCAGCATTTTAACTTTATATTCATGTATTCGAAACCTATACATTTATGACAATAACTTTTGCAAGACGATAAGATTTTTTATTCACAATAACTTGTCCGTATTCGAACTGTCTGGCTACCCGGCTAGCCGTGGCTGTGTACCCGGATTTTATACTCTGAAACTGGAACTAGTGACAGATAAGAGTCGATTGATGTTTTTTTATAAAGACACTTATACTTAAATAGAATTACTTACCTGTTTAATTAAAAAAAAATTTTTTAAATTAAAATTAAAAAAAAAATTAAAATTAAAAATTAAAATTATTTATTTCTATACAGAACACAGAAAAACATAATTGGTATACTGGCGGACCCCAAACTAGGCTGAGCCTGTATCTCGGGACCCTTGAGTGCAATACATTGGCAATAAGTATAAAGACGTTACAAATAGGTACAGACTTTACAAATCAGAAAGAGAAGATTAAAAAACTAAATATAACAACACTAAAATACATTACAAAACGGTGGATACTACTATACAAATATGTGTGTGTGTGTGTGTGTGTTTGTGTGCGTGTGCGCGTGCGTTAACTTGGTACAAGAAGAGCCTCCGTTTCGTGATATGTTAACGACACAAGCCACTTTTTTACTAGCATTTTAATTAAAAGAAAGACTACTTATACATAATAATCCTTACAGTTTTAACCTATTTAACCTACCTACCTACCTACTTTTAATAGTAGCAGTTCGGTTCACTTAGTAGAAATACCTGTTCTAAGAATAATGAAAAAGAAAGAAGAGTAATAAAAATAAAGAATCTGGAAGTCGTTGAGGTGTTCCGTTCTTCATCAGCAATTCTACTTCAACAATGTCACTTTATTGAGTAAAAATGCTTGTAATATTGATGAAAATCCTAAAATGACTATATGTATGCCTATCCTATACAATATGAGAAGCTCCTTCGGTTTCTCGTAGAACCTATCATCAGAACTGGACCTTGACACAAATGTTCCTTAAAAGCCTTACATGCTATAAACGAAATAAAATAAAAACGCCTAAGGTAAAATACTTGTCGTTGAAGAGTTCCATTTTGCTCAATTTCACTTCATCAAATGTCACTTGTTCAAATAAAAAAAACTTGATATGTTGACGAAAATCCTCAATTCCTCCCAATTGTGAATTCAAATCGATTTAAAATCCTCAATTCCTCATTGAATCCATCATCATAACTGGACCTTGACACAAATGTTTCCTAAGAACCTAGCTTGCTACAAACTTAACAAAGAATAAGAATCGCGCGCGTTGAAGAGTTCCGTTCTGGTCAATATCACTAACTTGTTTAAATAAAAATGCTTGATATGTTGACGAGAATCCAAACATTACTGTATGTATTGTATGCCTATAAGATTTGAGGAATTTCTTCGATTTCTCATGGAACCCATCCTCAGAACTAGACCTTATGACACAAATGTCTTCAAGAACTTTACTTGCTACAAAATAAACAAATAAAACATATCGCGCGCGAATTGGCGAGTTCCATTTTGGCCAGCATCAGCTGTTGCATTTCGTCAAATGTCACTTTTTAATAAAAATGCTTGATATGTAAATAAAAATCCAGAAATTATAAGATGTCAGGAATTCCCTCGATTATTTATGAAACCCATCATCAGAACTGAACATTGATATAAATACACCTTAAGAACGTTACTCGCTACAAGCTTAATAAAGAATACAAAACGCGTGCGTTGAAAAGTTCCGTTCTGGACAACATCAGCAGTTCCACTTGATCAAATATAACTTTTTTTAAATAAAACACCTAGAGATATTGATGAAAAAAAAAACTATATGTATTTCTATAAGGTTTGAGGTGTCCATCATCAGACCTAGACACTAGACACTGGTGTCTAGCACAGATATTTCTTAAGAACCTTACTTTCTACAAACTTAAAAGTTCCGAGGAATTGTTCGGATTAATCTCTGCCGCCTCTTTCCGTCACCGCTTTACGCTACATCATTTATATCTTCACCACTTAGATGGTTGGCAATCCTCAACTGTGCATTTCTCTAGAAACTTCCTGCCTCATACAGCTAAACTATGAAATGATCTGTCGCATGCGGTATTTCCGGCCCAATACGATCTTTAAAACTTTAAGGAAAGAGCGTATTCCTATCTTAAATGCCGGCACCGCACTTACAATCCCTATGGTGTAACAGATGTCCATGGCCAGCGGTAATTGCTTACCATCAGTTGATTCGTCTGCTAGTTTGCCTCTTATATCACAACAAACAAAAAAAGAAAAAATCTCACGCGTTGAAGAGTTCCGTTTTAGTCAACATCACTAGTTCCACTTCATCAAATGCCACTAATGTGAATAAAAAAAGCTAAAGATATTGATGAAAATCCAAAATGACTATATGCCTATAAGAATTGAGGAGAATGAGGAGTTCCCTCGCTTTCTCATGAAACACATCATCAGAACTGTACTTCGACAAAAATGTTTCTTGAGAACCTTACTCGCTACAAAACTTAACAACGAAGAAAAATTGCGCGCGTTGGAGTTCCGTTTTGGTCAACATCAGTAGTTCCACATCATCAAATGTCACTTTTGTGAATAAAACTTGATAATATGTTGATGAAAATCCAATAAGTACTATATATATACCTATATATTTAAGAAATTCCCTCGATTCTTCATGGGACCCATCATCAGACCTTTACCTTGACACGAATGTTCCTAAAAACCTTAGTACTTAAAACTTACTTGCTACAAACTTAACTAATAAAACAAATCGCGCGCGAGTTGGCGAGTTCCATTCTGGTCAACATCAGCTGTTACACTTAGTCAAATGACAATTTTTTAATAAAAATGCTTGATATGTAAATAAAATCCCAGAAATTATTACATGTATGCCTATAAGATTTTAGGAATTCCCTCGATTCTTCATGAAACCCATCATCAGAACTGTACTTTGACAAAAATGTTTCTTAAGAACCTTACTTGCTACAAACTTAACGAAGAAAAATTGCACGCGTTGGAGTTCCGTTCTGGTCAACATCAGTAGTTCCACATCATCAAATGTCACTTTTGTGAATAAAAGTTGATAATATGTTGATGAAAATCCAATAAGTACTACATATATGCCTATAGCATTTAAGAAATTCCCTCGATTCTTCATGGGACCCATCATCAGACCTTTACCTTGACACAAATGTTCCTAAAAACCTTAATACTTAAAACTTACTTGCTACAAACTTAACTAATAAAACAAATCGCGCGCGAGTTGGCGAGTTCCATTCTGGTCAACATCAGCTGTTACTTTTAGTCAAATGACACTTTTTTAATAATAATGCTTGATATGTAAATAAAATCCCAGAAATTATTACATGTATGCCTAAAAGATTTTAGGAATTCCCTCGATTCTTCATGAAACCCATCATCAGAACTGGACATTGATGTATTAAGTACACCTTAAGAACCTTACTCACTACAAGCTTAATAAAGAATACAAAACGTGTGCGTTGAAAAGTTCCGTTCTGGAACACATCAGCAGTTCCACTTGATTAAATGTAGCTTTTTTTTAATAAAACGCCCAAAGTATTGATGTAAATCCAAAAAAAAACTATATGTATTTCTATAAGGTTTGAGGTATCTATCAGACCTGGATCTAGACACAGATGTTTCTTAACAACCTTACTTTCTACAAACTTATCAGGACAAATCTATTACGGCGAGTGTTCCATCGAATTGCTCGGATTAATCCTTGCCGCCTCTTTTCGTCAGCGCTCTACGCTACAACATTTTTATTTTCACCACTTAGATGGTTGGCAGTCCTCAACTGTGCATTTCTCTAGAAACTTCCTGCCTCATACAGCTAAACTATGAAATGATCTGTCGCCTGCGGTATTTCCGGACCAATACGACATTTAAAACTTTAAGAAAACAGCGTATTCCAATCTTAAAGGCCAGCACCGAACTTACAACCCCTATGGTTTAGCAGGTGTCCATGGGCGGCGGTAATCGCTTACCATCAGGTGTGACGTCTGCTCGTTTGCCTCTTATATCATAAAAAAAAACAAAGAAGAAAAATCTCGCGCGTTCAAGAGTTCCGTTTTGGTCAACATCAGTAGTTCCACTTCATTAAATGCCACTAGTGGGAATGAAAAAGCTTAAGGTATTGATGAAAATCCAAAATGACTATATGCCTATAAGATTTGAGGTGTTCCCTCGCTTCCTCATGGAACCCATCGTCAGACCTTTACCTTGACACAAAGGTTCCTAAAAACCTTGGTACTTGAAACTTACTCGCTACAAACTTAACAAAGAAGACAAATCACGCGCGTGGAAGAGTTCCGTTTCTGATCAACATCAGCAGTTCCACTTCACCAAATGTACTTACTTACCACCCATTTATTTGAAACAGTACCTAGGTACTCCATTTTGATGCCGCCAGCTTGAAACTTCAATGGCCTCAGTGTCCGATGAACAACTTAAAAATGCTGAAAGTAATAACAATTATAATAAGTTGGGGAGTAGCGACCTTACACACCCGAGTGCTCCTGGGGAGTTCTGTTACCGGACATACAATAATAATAACAATAAATAAATAATAGGGACATTCTTACACAAATTGACTGAGTCCCACGGCAAGCCGAGAAGGCTTGTTTTGTGGGTACTCATACAACGACATAATAATATATATATATACAAATACTTAAATACATAGAAAACATCCATGACTCAGGAACAAATATCTGTGCTCATCACACAAATAAATGCCCTTACCGGGATTCAAACCCAGGATCATCGACTTACTAGGCCAAACCGGTCGTGAAAAAAAGAGCAAAAAAAAAAAAAAGAAATATGTCAAAAGAAAATGCGATTTGGAAACGTTATTCGCCACTTAAAATTATATATCTGGTTCACAGCATTTATTTGGTGCTGATATAATGCCTGCAATATTACCCGAGTACATTAAAATATGAATAAATTATCATAAATTCAAAAGATGGTCCCTATAACAGTTCATTTTTACGTGGAAAAATGGCTTTCATGTAAAATGTTTGTCAGACATATTTTTGGAAGTATAGTACAATCATTGTTCGGATTAATCCCTGCCGCTTCTTTTCGCCATCGCCCTACGCGACAACATTTCCATCCTCACCACTTAGATGGTTGGCAGTCCTCAACTGTGCGTTTTTCCAGGAACTTTCTGCCTCGCACAGCTAAACTGTGGAATGAACTGTCGCCTGCGGTATTTCCGGACCGATACGACCTTCAAACCTTCAAGAAAAGAGCGTAATCCCATCTTAAAGGCCGGCAACGCACTTACAAACCCTCTGGTGTTGCAGGTGTCCATGGGCGGCGGTAATCGCTTACCATCAGGTGATCCGTCTGCTCGTTTGCCTCCTCTACCATAAAATAAAAAAAAATATAGGTAACATTTCACGAATAAAAATACGGTAACACATATTTTTAATTATTTTTTTAACTTATCCTACGCAAAATAGAATTGGAGAAACTGACATAGGGACTATCATTCGACACGACACGTATAGTAAAGTATGAATCCGCTCTAAGTCCCCTTACATAGACAGTGGGAAGTTAAATAATTCTTGTTCTGAAAACAATAAAATGTTAAATGATTAGGTAGGACAATCCAAACTTCTAAGGTCGCGTAGGTCAGAAGTAGATATGAATTTGTTCGACGATACGATAGGAAACTTTTCAGCATTTACATTGGCGTTTTTTTTTCTGGAATACTATCTAAATTGCACTTTGTATATATGCTACATTTTTTATATAATTTGGAGCCTTTATTTTCCATGGAGTCGAACGCTATATAGCAGCTATACGAGAAAAAATAATACTTTTATCTTACCTACCCCATGAATAGTGAAGATCATCAAGGAGCATACTCTCTGAGATCAATGGAATGGAGTGCCTTTCGATTGGAGAAAATTATAGCGTATTAGAAATATACTATTTTGTAATTACAATGTTGAATATTTTAAATTGCGTGTTTTGACAATTATTGTTGACAATATTACATTCAGTCATCTTGACATAACTTTAGAAATCCATAAACTAGTCTATACTTTTTAAAATGATGGAGTAAGACTGACGAGATTACCGCGATGTATAAATGTTTTACGTCAAGTAGAATTTTGCTTTAGAGCGACATCTGGCGTTGAGTAGAAAAGTTAAGGCGTAATTAACTACAATTAATTAACTCATTAAATGGTTTTATTTTGGTCCCTGCAACGATTTGACCCCAGTTATATTATACGAAAAATAGCTTATAAAAATACTTTTCACATGATATACATGGCATTTGTATACACTCTTATTTCGCTGTGTATTAAGTAATTTTTAGAATGACGATTTTTTAAAACTGTACATTGTGTCCCTTTAAATACTTTATCATTGGTGTTGATACAAAAAACATAAAGCATTTTTTATATTCTTTCGAATAAAATACGCTAAAACTTTTTATATCCCGCGTTTAAGGAAATATAACTGCTTAAATGCGCAACTTCTTTTTTTATATAGCACGGTCCCTGCAAGTGGTCTAAGGTTGGTGCCATACAATAAAATAATACTACGATTAAGAGCTTTAAAACGACATATGTCTCAACAGTATACATCCATGGGACACTCCCCATACAAAAGTGCCCATTGTCCTTTGCTATAGTTACCTTTAAAACAACAAAACATAATTATTCATTTTATACTTAAAACTAATTAAAAGATAAACTGTACATCAAATGGCGGTAAATGAAAACTTTTTTCACGCATATAGTTTTTTTTGAAATTCAGAGACAAACTAGAGTCGGGGGCCTATTTCCGTATCATTCGATACAAACTAACATGCGAGATATGTCAAAATTGTATGCAATTGAAATTTTGGAACAGGCACATTTTTGGAACCGCACACTCTGCGCGTTGCAACCTGCCTGCGACTCGGCGTCCGGGTCTGTGCTCCACATAGGTGCCCCTGCGGCACTGATGTCGACGCCCTCGGACACCACGGGCTCTCCTGCCAAAGGAGCGCCGGCCGCTTCTCTAGACACGCCGCGCTTAACGATATTCTCCGCCGGTCTCTTGCCAGCGTGAACGTGCCAGCTCTTCTTGAGCCAGCTGGTATTGTAAGAGACGATGGTAAGAGACCGGACGGAATGTCACTAATTCCGTGGAAGATGGGACGGGTGCTGGTGTGGGACGCCACATGTGTAGACACTCTAGCCCCGTCTCATCTCCACGGCACAACTGCAAAACTCGGCGCGGCGGCAGAGGCGGCCGAAAAATTAAAAAAGATCAAATATAGGGGTCTCGGCCCCGAATACGATTTCGTACCTTTTGGCGTCGAGACCCTTGGCCCGTGGGGTCCGAATGCATCTACACTATTTAAGGAATTAGCCAAAAAAATAGAAGACGCTACCGGTGATCGTAGAGCTGGCAGCTTCCTCGCACAGAGAATAAGTATTGCGATACAACGAGGAAATGCTGCCAGCATCTACGGCACCATGCCGCAGGGGGATAGTTTTTAATTATTTATTTTAAGATTAGTTTTATTTATTTTTAGATTTAGATTTTAAGTTTTATATGTATTAAGTTCCTTATTCAATGTATAGTTAATACCTTTAAAATTATATATTGAAATTTAATTATATATAATCCTATAGCCAGTATCGTTTGGTACGTAATAGAGCTTCGTCATAAATTTACGTAATGTACCTCCTGAAACATTTTTCTTAGGATAATGCTTTTGTTTTTGTTACGCGTATTAAGTCTGTATCGAGCGATCGGTACTTTTAATGATTTTAATTGGTGCATCAATAAGCCGGGAGTTATCTGATGGCTTTGAGTCGTTTAATTAAAGCGTACATTAATTACGATATAATTACATTGAACAATGGCGCCACCTGTCTTTCGGATGCCGAACTAACGATCGATGTATTGATCGCTGCGCGCGCGCTGCCCGACAGTTTATCAGGATAGTAAAAGCATAAAAGCGTGATTTTTCAGACGTCAGATAGTTTTATGTCAACTAAATGTAATTTTATTTTATTCGTTAATTATGGGGCATAAAAAAATGTCGAGGAATATATTCATTTAACAGATAAGAAAATAAACGGAATAATCATCCGATATCCATTTTGAGCTGCGTTGCAACATGTCATGATGAATATTAATGTGTAATTGTGACTGTGACCTCACCTAATGAACCAAAAATTAAAAAGGATTGTTAAACTTAGTAAATATGATAATTACTTTTAACTCAACTTAACCATACCTACTAGGTAATATCCTAAATGAGTTAATTTTCAAACATGACATTTATAATTATCACATAAATATAACGATGATGACTGTAATACAATTATACTCGTACTTAGATTCCATCATAATTTTATGGGTTAGAAATATTTGGCAAATTGTCATTGTCAAGTTGATAAAATATTATGTTCCTGAAATATGTAGGTACGTCGGTATCTCATTTTACTCAACGCGCAGCAGTTTTGCAATGGGCATAATTCACAATGAGACCTTAGCAATCCTGTCAGTAGATTTAGATCGTGCGTTTTTCAACTATCACAAAAAATTATCCAGTTCCGTTTTACATCACTCCAGTCAGTGATCGCCTAGGTATAGCAATTTTTATATATCACAAGTGATCATTATGAGGCGTAAAATTGAGTAAAAACCTGAGTTGCACCTTGTGGAAAGTTACTTAAGATTGTTTAATATCTATAATTCCGTTTTATTTTTGCATTATCAAATTCATTTTTATATTTGTATCGTAATGTGTTTCTTCAGTTTGACAATACTTAGGGGTAACCTAATACAGATATATAAAGTGTTATGGTTTATGGTTTAAGACATTTATTATCTCATAAAGAATTTACAAAATTTATACTCGTATTAATCTTTATAAAATTAAATAGTGCTCGCTAGTCTTAAAAGTATTGTTATATAAAGTGTTCGACTTTCCATTTGCTTTTCATGAAAATTTGTGCAAAAATTTTCCTCGCTGCAAAAATCTATTTTTCGATTGAATTCATTAGTGTTAGCTAATAAATAATAAAATGCACATAATTCTAAGAAAGAAAAAAACAACGGTCTTAACACGGGCATTAAACTTTCTTGTTATTCAAAGAGAATAGCTATGAGATTTATATATTGTTCCTGGTATGAAGTTTTTATAAATGAGTGTTAGTCTATGAAGTTTTTAGGATTAAATGTTTTTGAGTGCGCGTGGGCACAATGCCGGCATCGCGCGTCGAGCAGCGGCGAAAAACTTGCGCCGCTCTATTGATACGACATTGACGGATTCGGGACCGCGCTAGGGCTGTCCATCACTAAAATATTCCCGAATACCTTTCTATGAACGTTATAAAGACCTTTATAGGTACATAGCACCTTAACTGTAAATTTTGATATTACAGTCATATTCGGAATTCGTTAAGATTTTGGCAGGTTTTGATGATATATTATCGCGTTTTATAAAAAAATTAGTTACTTTTATTTTAATAGCCCTACGGTATTTAGATATTAAAAATGTCAGAATGTCTTTATTGGGCATCACTCCATCTATTTCTGGTATTCCATATTAGGTAAAGAATGTTAAGTTTTTATTCTTTAAATTCCATAAAAATTGGCACACGGTAAAAAAAAATTACATTGGTAATTAGGTAGAAAACTAGATAATCGTTAAAATTATTACCTACCTTTGAAGTAGAGTTCTGATAAAGATGATTTACGGGTAGGTAAATCATGTATGAGCAAGTAAATACTACACGTTATCGTCTCCCAACGAACAATATTGTGAGTTGTACCAACAACATAGCTATGTTGTTACCAGTTTGAGACTTAAAGTTAGTTTTTGTGAGTCAACTAGATGGTCAGATAATATCTCGCGCGAGATTTTTGCACCGGCGTATACGCGCATTCCACGCGCACTTATCTACTGATATCAATTGGAATTTGATTTATAGTGTTGATTGGTTTTTAGAAAAAAGGCCATTAAAGATATTTCAGCAGGCACATGAACATGTATTTAATTTAATTTATTTTATAACTTAAATAAATTGTACATTAAAGCTGTTCTAAGTTTAATGCACTGTCGAGTTTTTGATTTGGCCTGTCCTTTATCTAACCAATCTACGAAGTTGTGCCTAATGAAGATTTATAAACTAAAGTGTAACTTAGTAAAAATGTGTCTAATAAATCAAGTGGTTATAGTATCGATTTTCAATAATTTGAAATAATAATCTACATAATACAAGGTAGTTCATAGGTATAATAACAAGTAAATCCGGAAAGTAGCAACCCTACCGTTAATACACATGGCAGAGACGCCGCCCTGACATGTTTACGGGCCAATTATTTGTATGGATTCCGCTGCAATAATGATTTCTTGCGCCGTCCGTCCGTCTGTCTCGCGCTCGGGCTCATAACCTTTTTCCTTCCTTTCTTAAATTTGTGAATCTTGATTCGCTCCCGATCCACTTTATTGGCCTTAGGAAACTTTATAAATATATTCTGTGCATAATATGGAAGGGTTGAAAGGGTTCTTTGACTGCGATGCTGATATATATCGCAGTAAGTATTGGTGCTCATTCGATATTATTTTTTACACGTTACCTTAAACGAAACGTAATTATTAAAAATAAATTGTTTCAAGTTGTGTTTTAAGTATACGACTATACGTGCAAAGTCTGAGACGGAAGGAGGTCACAAGAAAATCAATCTTAGCGTAATTTAGGCTTACTCGTATCAAATCGTAAAGTATGTCAAGTCCGGATTGGTCCTGAGGGTCGTGAAGTTGGAATCTCGACATAATGAGAATTTTAATCCTTTTGTTGTGAGCGTTCAGACTGAACATCTAGCGACCTTTACCAAAGAGGAGTTTTGGCCGAAAAGTATCAAGTTCCGGCGGTTCCGCGGCCGACTCCCTGACACTACGGGGTTGTGAATTGCATCGCAGCCATAATTTTGTGTTTTTAGTTTTAATATAAATTTTGTTATAATTTGTTGCTAGTTCAAAGGTATTATTTATCTATGAGCCAATACTTGCCTGAAAAGAAAGATTTTCATTTTCATTTAGATTAGTATAAAAAAATACATATTTTAAATACGATTTCATGTGAAATAATAATATTCATGCTCTAGAGCATGAGCACTTGTAAGAGATTTAAATCAGACGTGTATAATTCTTGTAGTGTTTAAAAATGTAATTACGTGACTTGAACTCCAAAAGGCCTATTTATACTTACGACGCCTTCTCTTAAAACTACCTTATTGTGTAACATAGTAGTCGTATTGTATACTACGTGCAATGAAATGGTAGTATTAGTTACAATGTGGTGTTAAGCAGGATTAATAAGACTCCGTAACGCCGGGGGCGCGATCAACTCGTAGTACGTGTGGTTCATACTGAGCGCTTCGAGCTGTTACACATTATTAAGTCTAGGTAGGTATCAGGGTATACAGTGGGTTTAATTGACTCGGCAAAATATTTTTTTTTTGACGTGAATTATGACTTCTTTTACCACGACACTGTGTTTCGTTAAAACCTAAAGTAAATCAATCTTATTTTAATTAGACCGATTGCTTGGGTACTTTACAGGTCAGTTTGAACGTACACCGACATCAGAATGATATCTAAATGATGTCATTTAGTTATCGTTCGTCTCAATCGGCCCGATCGGAACTTAAGATACGTCAGAAATTTTCTAAGGATACGATATGGATTGGGTATGTCATTGTCAAAAGTGACGTTTTTGTTTGAAGGAACGTCACTTTGAACACTGGCATATATAATCTATATCGTATATTTAGAAATGTTTGATTTATCTTAAAGTTCGAATCCGCCCGACTCACGCAAATACATGGACATTATGATGTTAGTGTACGTTCAAATAAGTAGGTCTGTTACTTAGAGATAATACTGTCATATTACTAATAATTTAACTACGGGTTAAATTTAAGGTTGCGCTTGAGATTTTACATGCAATACATTGGAATTGTAAGTTACTGACTGTTTGACTGGCAAATATTTCGAATAAAACCTATAAAACAACCTTATTGAGATAACGAGGTTATTGAGATAAAGAGTCTATATTAAATTCATCTAAAAATAAACACATTCTTGGATGAAATGACATTAAGCGACCGACAACAGCAACTCAGATAAGCTTTGCTCGGCTACGCGCTACGCACAGATGCCGGTGGCAGAGGCTGGCCGCGAGTACTCGGTATCGATTCGCGGCACGTGACGAACCTACTAACGAGGCGAGGGCCTTTGAACTGGCTTTTAGACAAAATATCACAGGAACGGCTCCGATGATGGAAACAGCGATGCGAGTTGGCTTACAGACTGCAGAGGCTCTGTGAAACAATTAATTAGATACTTTGAGTTATCACCCGCTTGCTGACATACTCATATATCTAAACAAAAATTATACCTATGGTCATCAAATCGCCTTTGCATTGAGAAGGTTTCTGATATGACAAACAGGGTGGAGTGATTCTCAGCTTATCAAGTTAGAATATTTTAACATCATGCGCGTGCGACTAGGAGCGCAATTCATATTTAACAATTTGTTACGGTTTTGATATGACCTTGATGATCACTCATGCTGATTGTTGCATGCGAAATGAAGTGTAAGTCGCGCGTGAAACGCGCGCCAATCAAGACGCGATCATCAAGGTCGTATCAAAACCATAAAAAATGTTAAATTAGAGTCGCCCGCTAGGTATTTTCTCGCGTGATATATTTATATGGTGATCTGCCGGCCTAGCCAAGGTGGCACTCGCTATCTCTACGACAACGAAACGCTTTGTCCTTAGTGACGACTGATCTGGCCTAGTGACTCTGCCATGAAGAGTATGAAGCCGATGGTCCTGGGTTTGAATCCCGGTAAGAGTATTTATTTGTGTGATGAGCGCAGATATTTGTTCCTGAGTTAAGGGTGTTTTATATGTATTTCAATTCAATTCAGTTCAATTCTAATTATGTATTTAATTTTTACGTCGTTTTACTAATTGTATTTAATTGTTCATTAAACTTTACTTTCATGTTTTTTTTCATATTTTATGGACCCGTGGTTAAAAAGTTAGAGGGGGGGGTATTGTTTTCTTTCGGAGCGATTAATTATTTCCGAAAATATTTACTTTTTGAAAAAATGATCGTTGAATACCTCTAAGTTCGTATTTTTTTATTCGTCTGTGTTAAAGTTATAGGTCCTCGCTTATAGTACGGGCGGCCTACAACTCTTATTCCTTTTTTATATTTAGCATCTTAATGAATCTTTATTACCGTTATCGTGTAGTATTAGTATATAAAATATTTGTTGAATATATGTATAAGTATGTTCTGGTTTATGTATTATTAATGTGTTTATTATTTTTATTAAGATATTATTCGAACGATGTTTTTGTTACTTATTTTTCTATTATTTTATATACATCATACGGGTCAATTTTATGTAGTTCACAGAGAAACTCGTGGTCACAGCGGAAGTATGAATATTTGGGACAGTGTTTGAGTAGATGGTTGATAGTTTGTGGTGTCGTGTCATCGCATGGGCAGGTATCAGTGTTGGTGATGTGGAAGCGTGCTAGATAGGCTTTGTGATATCCGTGGCCGGGAAGTATTTGAGTGAGTTGGAAGGTGAGTGACATATAAGATAAGATAAGATAAGATAATCTTTATTGGTAGCGTGCTGGTACAAGTCAAAAAACAATTTTGTACAACAAACATAAGTACAAATTCCACATTACAGAATACTTATTGCGTACGAAATATTAGTAATGTCTGTTATCCTTAATAAAATAAATAAAAATATTATATAGTCAGTGGCAATTCCATCATTTCGTTAAAAGTATAAAAGTTTTTTGTGAGTAGCCACGATTCCAAATTTGTTTTAAAAGATTGGTGAGATGTTGCATCTCTTATATTTTCTGGAAGGCGGTTGTATATCGCGGGGCCTGTGACGTACACCGACTGTTCTGACCTTGTGAGTTTGTGAAGCGGTGCAACTAGGCGGTCTCGATGTGCATTGCTTCGTAAGTTATGTGAGATCACTATGCCTTTACGTTTAAACTTACTTATATTTGTGTAGGTAAAGTTAGCAATTTGAAAGATTACCATGATTGGTAGTGTTAGAATGCGTAGGTTTTTGAAGTGGTCGCGGACTGATTCATCACTGCGGATACCTATGATGCTTCGCACTGCGCGCTTCTGCATTCGAAAGGCACGGTCACAATCCGATGCTCGGCCCCATAGCTCAGTGCCATATGATAGTGCCAGATGTTAACATTTTCAGAATGGACCCCCCAATAGGCCTTACATATATACACATTTTTTGTAAATATTTTGCAAGTTCATTTTGAAATACCTATGTACAACAGCACCCCACACCATATGGTTGAAGCGAAAAAACAATTTCATCCCCACTTTCCGTGTCCCCTGGTTGCCATGGTCCCCTAAAAAATATGAAATATATCGATCCACAATAATTGATAATGTCATGATATAATCCGGTTTTATCCCATAATCCCTACCTAATAAATGATATTTTACCTTTACCTTATCAATTTATCTGTCCAAGCTCTCTGGCCTGCGGGCACCGAATACTATCGATTGCCGGTCCGGCACGTACTAACCGCTGAAGCCTTCACGCTGGGTGCGGATGCGGAAATCCACACGCGAAACGCTGGTAAGATGATCATGATGGACACAAAAGCAAGGAACGGGCAGTAAAATATATTTTATAGCTTTAAATATACTTTATCCCTCTCGGGCCCTCTTCCCTCTAGTAGTGAATTTCAAGCTCCAATAGCCGAGCGGTATCCCGAAAGAATCAGTATCATCAATAATTATCAATATCGACTTAAGCCAAATTATAAGTATGACAATAAGTAAGTCTTGTCAATAGCAATTTTAATGCAAGAAGCATATTTAGCATAGAAGTTAGACTTTCACAATTGACTGAAGTAATTGTTCAAGCACACGTTACAGTAGGTACGTTGAGCCACATTTTTCGTGTAAATACGCACAGATGCTAGCGAAGCCTCCGGAGGCTGCAGCCACGCGCGGCTCCGGGCCGTATCGATTGGTAGAAACGTGACTGCCGTACTAACGACCGGGCGAGTGCCAGCGAATTTCTTCCTTTTTAACGAAATATGTACTAAAAACAATATGAGAAGATATTAAGGAGTGCAGGCGGGAAAGTAATTTGAAACCGAATGAAATCAATTGTGAATTGTATCGGGTTTATCATTGGTATTATTAACAAATTTAATTATTAAAGTACATGTAAAAAAAAATCGGAATAAGATGAAAAGGAAGTAATCGGATTGTAAAATAACTACTCGGAACAAGTATATATGTATGTATGTATGTATGCATATACTTTATTGTACATAGAAATAAAAACACGAAAAACACAGTTACAGAGTAAATTAAATACAACAAAGGCGAACTTATCCCAGTTAACCTTTGAGGAAATGAGTAAAACAGAAGTAACGGTATATATACTTATAAAGTTAATGTAGGGGGAGTCCGGGAGATATGACCAGGTGGGAGAGTTGAACCACGACAAATATTTCAATTCAAATTTCGCGCCACCGACGCCGTTGACAGCTCATGTCGTACTTTAACAGAAGGCGCAACTTTTGGCGACGCCATATTGGCCGCTATTAGTCTGGTTTGGAAATGACTGGAGTAACGTGGTTTCGCTGTCGCGAAGTGAAAAAAATTACAATTTTATATTTTTACACTATTTTGAAAATTAAACAGGTGAGTAGTATTATTTTATCTTATTGTACTTGTTGGTTAATGTAGTTTTACTAACAGTGATCATTTGGAACGTTTATTGTAAGAGTATAAAGAAAACATAATCTATAAAAAGTAAAGGGGGGTGCGGGAGAGTTGAGCCGCATGGTGGTAGGGAGACATGATCAGTGGTTCAATTCTCCCACACTGTGCTTAAATAAGGGTTTGCTTTATTTTTATGCAGGCCAAACGTCAAAGGAGGTAAGAGGAAGGTGTTGCAAGATAGCGACAAGAGAAAAAATCGAAAAATAAAAAAAACAAGTGTTGTGTTCCTACCGGTGAGTAAGGTTGCCAGAGCTCAACGAGGGTACGGAGTGCGGAGTGTTAGGGTCGGCAACGCGGATAAAACACCTCTAGAGTTGCAGGCGTCCATAGGCTACGGTCACTGCTTACTATCAGACGGACCGTATGCTTGTTTGCCACCGACGTAAGTTGCATAAAAAATGTTCGACTGTGTGGTTCCTGCAAAGGTAGGCATATTCACGAAGGTTGCGATGGGTTAACTGACAAAGATGTGGACAACTTTATTTGACATGAAGAATTTATGTTATGTAAAATGAAAAGGACCTTGCATGTACCTTTGATAATTTGTTGACTGAATTGATCTCATAGAAAAATTAATAATAATAATAACTTAAAGATAATTGATCTCTTGAATTTCATGTTAATGTTGCCCATTTTAAATTTTATAAAGTTTATTAAATTTTAACATTTTGTTTTATGGGTAAAAATACTTTGTTACAACTACTTTCCTTTTTTAATAAATATATTGGATTAAACAGCACTTTTTTCACTGTTTTCCTACCTAACATATGTATGGTCATTACTCCCACACCCCCTGGTCAACTCTCCCATAGGTTGGGGAGACTTGAGCCAATACCCCGTTTAAGAAAAATATTTTTACAGAACTTAAATTTTGTACTTTATCAGCACTTTGCTATGCTCTAAAGATACCTATTTAGATATGTCATCTATACACGAAAAATCGAGTTGCTAACACTTACGGATAAACCTCTAGTGCCTTCTGAGTAAAAAGAGGTTCAAGTCTCCCGGACTCCCCCTACCTACTCGTAAGTGCGTTTTTGAAAATGTTTTAATGGCTATTCTTCCTCTTTCTTATCCATTACACAACCAATACAATATACATGACATTCAAGTGAGAGTCAAAATGGCGGGTGTACCTAAATAAAAATAATTGAAAAGCATACCATATTTTTGTACCTAATTTGTACTATTTAGTATCTCCGTTAAAAAAATTGTACCTCACGGTACATAAAGTTATCATCAAAAAACAGTACACCCGCTATCCTGACAGTCAGAATGGCGGGTGTACTTTATTACGCTATGTTCCCGTGATTATTGATAAATTCTATAAAAGCCAAATTTTTGTACCTTCATATTAAATTATAATATGATATATGAGTCATTTTATTTGTGGTTTCCAAGTTTTACTTGTTTTATATTTTGCTTGCTATTACATTTTGCAGGCGTTATAATTTTTCAAGTTATCGATTAAATTTTTAAGAAAAAACGCTAAGGTACAATTATTTTTATTATTATAACCGTCTGAGAACGACATCCCCCACCTCACAAAATTATATTGATTGTTGTACCAATATTCTAACAGCCTTATCAGTTCTTGAGGAAGACCCGCCTTCTGCAACTTCTCCCATAGTTTTTCATACGACGCTAGGTCGAAGATCGAGAAAAGCCGCGCACGGGGGGTCTTCCTGTCAGTGTAGTACCTGACGGTGTGCTTAAGAACCAAAATAGCACTCTCAGTAGACAGACCAGCACGAAAACCAAATTGTCTATCATCTAACATTGCGTATCTACTGAGGTAACGCTCAAGCACACCGTCAAGAACCTTCGCTACAATTGTGGCCGAAGAGATTGGCCTATAATTATTAACGTCAGATACATCGGCGGTTCTATTTTTTACTATCGGTACAACAACCGTTTTCAAAACTCGTCTGGTAAGTAGGAGTGTCTTAAACCAAGGGTAAAGAGCATAGCCAACAGCCTATGGATGTGATGGCCGGCATGCTGCAGGTGCTCCTATGCTTAGCCCGTCGTGCCCTGGAGATTTTCCCCGAGTCATTTTATTAATTACAGAGGCAACATCTTTAGCTGTAATAAGAACAGGGCGACTCGCAACGTCAGCAGCAGCATCAAGACCCTGCACATCGCTGGCCAGCCTCGGCTTTATCCTAAAATGATTTTGAAACATGTTGGCTATGTCTTTATGGTCATCACAGCCGCCCACGCCCACCGGGAGACTTGCCTTAGGCTTCAAACTATTTGTTTCTTTCCAAAAAGTTTTGAAATCCTTTTCCTTATGAGAATTAACGAGTTTGTTCATTCTTGTTTGTTCCTCGTTATTCTGATGGAACTTCAGTTTACTCTTGAAACATTTTTTGGTTCTAACCATTTCGTCGTATAGCGGACCAGAGCTTGGCCTACCATGACTTACCCAATTGAGAAAGCTTCGACGAGCCTCCGAGTGCGCGCCCCCGATGTGTTTATTCCAGCCAGCTTTGCTCCTACCGCGAACACGTCTCACAGCGTCACGGCCATCACTCGCAGCCTCGGACAGGGACATAGTTATTCTTCTACACAGGGAATCTATCACTTGCCTATGGTCAGAATTGTCACACATTTTATCACAACAGCTACTAAGCTCCTGAGGAAAATCTATTTGTTTAAGTGACCTTTGACATAATTCCCTATATTTATCTATCTCAATAGCATTTCTATTTCCCCATATAACGTTATTTTGTACAAGATATGACATTAATTTCCTAGGTCTAATTATATCTAGGTTACATTGTAGCTCCATTGAAAAATTATCTGACCAAAAGATGTCGTGGTGAATTTTTACGTTTTCTACCAATTTGCTAGCGGATTCGGTAACTAGGCAATGGTCGAGCCACCGACTACAACGGAACCATGGGCCTCACTTATAAAAGTATAAGTATCAGCGGTTTCTCCAAAAAACTGCATATCAATTCACGACCACTTTTGATCAGTACAAAAGTTCAACATATCATTACCAAATAACTCGCCAGGATGAGCGTTTAGATCCCCCAGAATAAACACTGGTCCCACATAACTCTGCTCAGCAATAGCCGCAATTTCGCTCAAACAGTCACTAAACTCTAAACGATTGTTCATAGAATCTGTAGGCATATACACACAAAATATCAAAATAGGACTATCATGCACAACATGCAGCGAATACTCACCGAGACAAATTATTTCACGTCTTGTCTCTGTGAGTATTCGCTGCCTGTGGAAATAAAAGTACAGTTAGCGATAAAAGCTTGTACCAAAAATGAAATTTTTGACATAAAATTATTAGAAGTCAAAGTCGTTTTTTGCTCTGTTCGATGGTATCATACAATATTATCAGGCACATTATACTTTAGCTGAAAAAACCCACTGACCCCCAAATGTGATTATTTATACCAGATCGTCGGTCCACCGGCCTTCTCGTCAGCTCCCATTTGAACGTTCTATGACTTCGCCGATTTCCTTAGTAATTCAATGCTACTTTGTATTATTCCCCTAAAATACTTCCAATATTCAAATGTCTCCTGAAAATCTGAGTGAGAACTTTATTAAACAGTACAGTATACTAATCTTACAGGTAATACATCTCACGCGCGTGACAGACTTGGCGGCGTCTGTTGTACACTGCTTACACAGAAAGTCGTAACTGACACGAGGTTTAAAATATAACCCGTCGTTTTGTGCGTGCCGGTCGTATATCGCTTCACTTGACAACGTGAGGCACATACCGATGCTCCAGGGCTTCACGCCTACTGCTAATATATTGGTCGCAAAACTACGCAATAATGAATACCTAATATAAGATTTATGGCTTCGATTGTGTAGGGGCTTAGGTGTAAAAGTATCATCCAGATACTGAAGAGCAGACTTTGGAACTTTTAAATTAGAAACTTATGATGTCGCTATCAATAATTTCTATACCTTCGCCGTTTTGCTCAAAACTACTTTGTATCTTGATCAAATTCATATATTCATTATGTCATATTTTTAAATGTTTCAGACACCCACAGAAATATTGTGCTAATGAAAAAAAATAATGAGAAGAAACGTTCATGTCCTTTGGTTTGTCTTGTTACTGTGCGCCCAAATTCAGAGAGTATCTTCTCTTTCAAAAAAGATCAGTGATAGTATTTAATCCCCATCAGGTTTTATAAGATCTTCATCAAAGGGCATCTCAGTGATAAAGATGTCCCGTTCCACGCGGCACACCGGGTATCGATTGGCACAGGACGTGACACTCCTGCCAACCAACGTTAACTGTCGGGACATGTATCTTGGATACTTTGTGATACTGAGTAGTATTATTAAGTAACACTGCCACAAAAATGTGTTAAGTACTTTGATGTCGTAAATTCTAATTCTCTTGTTTTTAAAACATGAAGTCTTTGGAATTTGTCGCAGCATATAATGGTAATATTGTGTTACCATAAGACCGAGAGACCAATAATGATAATCAATGGATACTCAGTGATAGATGTCCGATCCACGCGGCGCTGACGTAACACTCCTGCTAGTGCTAATCAACTTTAACTGTACACGGTGTAACGGGACGATATACATAAATAAATATTATAGGACACTATTACACAAATTAACTAAGTCCCACAGTAAGCTCATTAAGGCTTGTGTTGTGGGTACTTAGACAACGATATATATAATATATAAATATTTATAAATACCTAAATACATAGAAAACACCCATGACTCACAAACAAATATTTGTGTTCATCACGCAAATAAATGCCCTTACTAGGATTTCAACCCGGGACCATCGGCTTCTCACTACCTAATAGGTCAGACCGGTCGTCAATCTTCTATATATCTTGGCTACTTTGTTTTCGAGTAGTAAGTTACACTGGCACAAAAATATTTAAGTACATCGAAGTCGTAAAACGCTCTCGAAGTACTCTTATCTTTAAAACGTAATCCTTGGAACTTGACGTAATACCATGGCAATATTTTAGCTATAAAATAATCATCAATGGGTACGCCAGTAATAAAGATGTCCCATTTCACGCGGCGGCTCACCGGGTATCGATTAGTACAGGACGTGACACTCCTGCTAACCACCCTCAGCTGTTGGTAGTATATCTTGGTTTTTTTGTACGTATTGTGTGTGTTTCGAAATATAAGCTGTTTAAAAGTTCTACTGTGTTCACCATTTCGTCACGGCAAGCCCCTATACCCAACAAGTGGTCTTCGAACCGGATCTTCGCATGTATCGCACGCCGCCGCGTACCGCTATGGTGAAAACTCGTCGTACCGCACAAAAAGAACGCGAGCAGCTACAGATGGATGATAGCGCATCCAAGTTGGAACAACAACCAGGACCCAGCCAATTTCAAACGCCTAAAATGAGTAGCGCGAAATCGGAATCTAAGTTATTTGCCGCGCCGGTAAACGGGCAGCCGCCATTATGCAGTGCGTCGAAACCGTTATCCGCGCCGCCGCCATTACCCGTTTCGTGCAAATCTGCCTCAAAACGGTCAGTGTCGTCGTCTGTGCTAGCACAAAGGAAGAGGCTAGAATTGGAGGCTGAAAGAAAAAAGGCTGAAATTAGGATGCAACTAATAGATAAAGAGCTAGAGGCCGACCTAGCCGATTTAGAAGATGGTAGTATATACAGTTCACAAGCTAGCGAGGATGGTACACGTCCTAATGTGGAACAGTGGATGGAACACAGCGCAAAAGAGCTGGAAAAGTCGCAGACCGCCCCCTTAGATGGTCCAGATACGGGCGACCTGCACCAGTCGGCGGCACCCGTCGCCGGCTCCTCTGATGGGACAATCCAGCTATTGGCCGCTGCCGTGAAGAACCTGACGGTTGCCTCCATTCACAATAAACCAAACGCCAACTTACTGAGTCGTATTTGTACGCCACGGGATTTACCTGAATATTCTGGAGATCCACTCGAGTGGCTGCATTTTAAGAAGGCGTACGAAGAGTCAACAGACGTGTGCAACTTTAGTCCAAAAGAAAACCTCTGGAGGCTGCGAAAGTGTCTGCGCGGAGCTGCCAAGGAAACCGCATCAGCTCTGCTCATGAGTGCTGCTTCACCTGAGCGCATAATGGCTACGCTAGAGCTACGTCACGGTGATCCAGAATGCATAATTAGCAGACTCGTGCAGGATATTAGAAAGCTGCCACCTATGTCTTCAGAGTACCAAAAAGACATTATAAACTTCTCCGTCAAGGTACAAAACTTCGTCGAAGCCGTGAAAGTGGTGGGACGCGAAGAGTACGTCCAAGGACTAAGTATTGTTCCACTACTTATATCTAAACTTCCCACAGTGCTCGTGTCTAAGTGGTCAGATTATAGTTACCCGTTAATTAAAGCCGGAACTATATCGCGCTTAAGCATTATGTCCGATTTTTTAAATACGGAAGCTGTGAAGATAGCTACTACTGCTAATATACATCTGCAAGGTCATCGATTCGAGCAACAGAAGTCAAAACAACACGATAACGTTCGACCGCAAGCTATTTTATTACAAACCGAACGACAAAGTGGCAAGAAAAACGATAAGACTGATAAGTGTCATTTTTGCCGCGCTCAGCCAAATCATAACTTGTCCGAGTGTAAACAATTTAAGCGGGCATTACGTAAGGTGCGGTGGCAGTATGTTAAACGCAACGGAATATGCTTTAAATGTTTAGATTCACGCCACGAGAGAGAAACATGCCCTGCGCCGGTGTGCGATAAGGACGGCTGCGGCGGGATGCATCACAAACTTCTGCACTTCGATAACAAAAACCGTCAGGATCAGGAGGCGAGCCCCGAGGTCCCGCGATCAGCTGATACACCTACGCCGGAAGTAGTGAACTGTGTCACCGCGAGTAGCAACAGAGTTCTACTTAAAACTGTTCCCGTACGTATTCGTGCAAAAAACGGCAGTGTTATTGAAAGTAGTGCTATGCTTGACGATTGTTCTTCAGTGACGGTAATAAGTGCTAAATTAGCACAGCGCGCAGGACTTACCGGGCATCGCGAATCTATGCACGTGTGCGGTCCGTGGAAACAAAGTGGCATAACATGTGATAGTACGGTGGTGAAGTTGGAGCTTTATGATAAGGACAATAAGGTTCATTCTATTAGAGCACGCAGTGTTAATGAGTTATGTTTACCTGCGCAAGACTTATCTGTTATTGATTGTAGTAAATATCAATATTTAAATGCAATACAGAGCGAACTTAGAAATGTTGTTACTAAGCCAGAAATATTAATTGGTCAAGATTATTACAATTTAATTGTACCATTGAAAATATTGTCGGGTAAATTATATGAGCCGTTCGCAACACTTTCTCCTTTAGGGTGGTGTATTCATGGTAAAATTCGTGTGTCGGGGGCGACGCGCGGCGCGAGCGCTAGGCCGGTGCACTCCACGCTGCTGGTGGGCGCGCCGCCGCTGACGGGGCGCGACGCGGGCGAACAGCGCGCACTGCAGGACTTGCATGAAGAGGTACGTCGCGCGTTCGAGCTAGACTCCGTGGGAGTGGCAGGTAAGCCTCGCCTTAATAAGGACGACGTTAGGGCCGTTGAACACCTTGAGCGTACCGCTCAACTCATAAATGGAAGGTGGCGCGTGGGTTTACCATGGAAAGATCCAGACTGCGTGATGCCTGACACTCTGCCGCATGCGCTTAAAAGGCTAAAAGGAGTCGAGCGCAAGATGGCCAGGGACTCTGAATATGCGGACAGGTATGCCGAACGAGTACAACATTTATTTACTAATAACTTTGCCAGGGAACTAATGGACAGTCAGCGCACGCCAAAGACATTTCATTTGGCTCACTTTGGCGTGGACAACCCTAATAAGAAAAAGCTAAGGCTGGTCTTTGACGCAGCAGATAGTGCGGCGGGTGCGTGTTTAAACGACTATCTGCTCAAGGGCCCGGATCTACTGACGTCACTATGGGGAATCATGCTGCGCTTTAGGGAAAATCGTATCGCAGTATCCGGAGACATAAAAGATATGTTTTCTACGCATCCAGATCCACCCACAAGATCAAGACGCCCTGAGATTTCTTTGGCGGGACAACCCTGCGGAACCCGTCAAAACGTACGTAATGACATCCCTAATATTCGGTGCAAAATGCTCGCCGTTTGTCGCGCAGTTTATTAAAAATAAAAATGCTCTGCGCCACGAGCACACCGAGCCGGCTGCAGTCGACGCGATCTGCAACTCTCACTACGCAGACGACTATATTCAGAGTTTGCCAGACGAGGAGACAGCAATTAAAATGGTAAATACAATATCAAATATACACGCGGAAGGTGGGTTCGAGATTCGCAATTGGACGAGTAACAGTACATCCGTGCTCGACAGCGTGCCAAATGAAACTCTCGGTACCGCTGCTGTAAAGTTTAAAATGGATCAGCAGTTCGAGGGCGAGCGGACGCTCGGACTCATCTGGTTCCCGGCCACGGACGAGTTGGGGTTCGACGTATCTCTAAAACGTATTCCTGAGCAGATTGTTTTAGGCCATCAAAGGCCTACTAAAAGGATTATGTTAAAAGTTGTTATGTCTATTTTTGATGTATTTGGATTTTTAGCGCCTTTTACCATACAGGGTAAAATCATGCTCCAGGATACGTGGCGATCGGCCACTGGCTGGGATGAAGAAATTCCCGATGATATCTATAGTAAGTGGGTAAAGTGGCTCGATTTATTAAAATTAATAGGTCGCATTCGCATACCGAGATGGTATCAAAAGGCATCCATAGGTGCGAGCGTGATGGAGCGAGACTCACCCGCTGCGAACAATACCAGTGCTACGACGAGCGCTACGCCGGCCGCTACGCCTGCCGCTACGCCGCACTCCGGGCCGGGATTGACTACGAACGCAATCGCTGCAAGTGTAAGCAATATAAATAACTATAATAACTTACAACTGCATTTATTTTCGGATTCATCTTCAAAGGCTATGTGCGCTGTAGCATATTGGAGATGGGAAGAAGATGGGCAGGTTTATGTAGCCTTTGTTGCCAGTAAATGCAAGGTCACACCTGTTAAGCCTCTGACCATAAACAGATGTGAACTTCAAGGTGCTTTACTGGCCGCGAGATTGGCCGACAGTGTGCTGCGCGAACATAAGGTAACTACAGCGCAACGGCACTTCTGGTGCGACTCGGCGTGTGTTTTGTATTGGCTCCGGAATGATACTCGCAACTACAATATATTCATTGCAAACCGGTTGGGCGAAATAGACGAGTTATCGCGCGTTAGTGAATGGCGTTTTATACCTACAAAGTTAAACATCGCTGATGTAGCTACAAGAGAGGTTTACGATGACTCCATATTTAAGAACGAGTGGCTTTATGGTCCGGAGTTTCTTCACGCCGACGAATCGCAATGGCCGAGTGATACAGTAAGCCCTGAAATAAATGAACTTACTTTAGAGTATATTAATATAGTTCATAATGTAAGTGATGACTTACCTGTGCCGGACGCGACACGATTTTCTTCATGGCTGCGCTTGCAGAGGGCGACGGCAGCTGTTTTAAAATTTATTGAGAGGTGTAAACACCGCTCTGCAGACATCGATTGCGAGCTGATGGCGCGGGCTGAGCAGCTGCTGCTGAAAAGAGCGCAGCAAGAGTCATTCGGTGAAGACATAGCCGCCATAAGGAATGGCAACATTTTGGACCGCAGCAGTAAACTCCGTCATTTATCGCCGTTTTTAGATGAAAATGGGCTTCTCCGATGCAGTGGCCGTATAGATGCCGCAGCAGATGTTGCGCTAGAAACAAAGAGGCCTATTATACTGGACGGCAAGCATGCGGTGTCTAGATTGCTGGTCAGAAGTTATCACGAGAAGGCTGCCCATGGAAACCACGAGGGAGTAGTGAATGACCTGAAACAAAAGTACTGGTTATTTAAACTACGTCCGACGGTGAAATCTGTAGTAGCTGGATGCATGTTTTGTCGTATTCAAAAAGCAAAACCTGAAGTACCTAGAATGGGAAACTTACCGGAGGCACGCCTTGCGCATCACCAGCGCCCCTTCACGTACTGTGGCCTTGACCTGTTCGGGCCGATGGAGGTGACAGTCGGGAGACGCCACGAATTGAGATACGGCGTACTTTTCACTTGTCTTACGCTGAGGGCGATACATCTGGAACTTGTTCATTCACTTACCTCGGACTCGCTGATCATGGCTCTTCGGCGTATGGCGGCGAGACGTGGCTGGCCTAAGTACCTATTCTCTGACAATGGGACAAACTTACGCGGCGCTGACACGGAGTTAAAAAGATCACTGCAGGAACTGGATCCAGAGGACCTGAAAAACAAAGGTGTTAATTGCGGAGTACAGTGGACTTTTATTCCCCCCGCCAGCCCACACTGGGGTGGGGCGTGGGAACGACTAATTAGGAGTGTGAAGACGTCGTTAAAGGTAATCCTGAAAGAACGCGCCCCTAGAGATGAGGTACTTTCCACATTGATGACGGAGGTGGAGAACATGGTGAATGGGCGTCCACTAACCCATGTGTCCGTTGAGCCTGGCAGCGAAGAGACGCTTACTCCTAATCATTTTCTGATTATGGGGCAAACGTCAAACTTACCTGTCGTAGGGAACTTCGATGACTCCGATCTCTATTCTCGAAAGCAGTGGCGTAAGTCTCAGAGGCTCGCCGACATGTACTGGACACGGTGGGTCAAGGAGATTTTGCCAGACCTCATACCGAGAACCAAATGGACCCAAGAACAAAAGCCACTACAGGTAGGTGATTTTGTTCTCATTGTAGATCCCGCTGCGCAGAGGAACGTGTGGGTGAAAGGCGTTATCCAGCAAGTCTACCCCGGCCGAGACGGCCGCATAAGGGTGGTAGAGGTAAAAACTAAGTCTGGAACCTTAAAACGATCTGCTTCGCGCGTCGCTCGTGTACCAATAGGCATTGAGTGCTGAGTCAGCACTCAGGGTGGGGAAATGTTAGCGACGCTCATATTGTGTTATATATATTTTGCATTGCTAAATGTTGTGTGAATAAATAAATAGGTAGATTAAGAAATCTAAACTTAAGGGTAGTTTTAACGGTGGCCGCGAGCCGCTAATCTGGTTTTTTTATGTGCGCTGTATGACAGTCAGTCGGTCCATGCTATCCGCGCGAGCGCCCGTACGCACAACTGTCAGTTTAAAGTTCTATTTTTTTGTACGTATTGTGTGTGTTTCGAAATATAAGCTGTTTAAAAGTTCTACTGTGTTCACCATTTCGTCACGGCGAGCCCCTATACCCAACACTAGTGAATGATATTTTTATTGGATATGCTATTATTAATTAGTAATCATTGATTACCATGCCATTAGTCATGTGATCTATTTATTTATAAATAGGAATACTAAGCTCTTAAAAAATCTATATTGACTAAACTAAAATATTATAAATTACAAAAATAAAACTAAAATTAAACCTAGAAATAAAATAAAATCACCTACTACAAAATATACTTACCTACAAAAAAAAGAACCAATTACAAAGAGAATACCCCTTCTAACAGGACGGTCTGCGGCATGGACCCCATGACACTAGCTGCATTACCTCTCGGTATCGCAAGGGAAATACGTTGAGAGAGGTACGCGCCAGCCCCGGGGTCCCCGGTGTCGACCAGCCGCGCCGACAATGCTCCCATGAATATTTTCATGTCGGCTGACCAGGGACCCAAAGTCTCAACCGCGAGCGCCGCAAACTCATAGTCGTCGAGCAACGTCGAGTATTCGCGGCGCTTGAGTACTTGGGCCTGGTCAGCGGCAGCGCCGGCTCGAATGCGGGTCCCCAGAATGTGGGACTGTGCAAAGGTGTCGACACACGTTGCGTCCCACACCAGGGCCCTTCCTAGTTTCCACGGCACTAACGTAACTAGCGTGGTCGGGACGCTTGCTTGTTAATTAGTAGATGAGTTTTTAATAAAAATCTAAATTTATTATTGTTTCTACGAGTTTTATTTCTTATTGCGTATATTTACGATTTCGAGTTAACGATTAACTTTAACTTCCGTTAAAATCTTGAAAAGTAACGTTTTAACGTTTAACGAAGTTAACTTTTTATTTAACGATTAACGAAGTTAACTTTTTATTTAACAATTAACAAAGTTAACTTTTTGGTTAACTGAGCCCAGCTCTGTCAGTCAGATAGGCACTCTTAGACAGTGGGCATAGGCCCTCGCCAGATATCACCAAAACACACGTTCGCAGTCCATATCTCACGGTATCCGACAGATGGCGTATCCACGTCACTTTTTAACACTGTTTCAATAAAACAAGACACTGTCATACACACGCTTTCACGTGGACAAGATAAGTACGACCGTCACGTCCAAAATCCAAATGCCAATCATTTATAGAAAACTACAACTAGAATTTAAATCTTGTATGGAAATGAGCACTTTTTGCTCGATCTATCACCCCGATACATATTTACTTTTCGATTGTTGTTTATCATCTTAGCTATGGCCTCTGATCTTCAGTTGATCCTATATTGGAGTCAGTACTGTGTCCATCGAAAGGTACCATCATACCACTAGCACCAAAGGGTTGGCAGAGCATTTGACGTCTCCAGCCTTCGCCTCGTGCATGCTGTCATCGTCATCCCAGCGCGTGCCGTAGTAGCGCGTGTAGTAGCGCTCCTTGCAGTAGAGTAGCGCCACGAAGGTGGCCAGGAAGGCCAGGTTGGCGCACACGTACGTCTGCACGCTGATCACTATGGGCTCGTCGTCTGAAACATACAACAATATGCATAAATATATGGTGTTAACTTTAAAATGTACAACCACGTCTGACTCCTTATTGATTGTAGAACTATGCTGAAGAGTATGCAACCTTGAGTGGTGTTCCTTGGGGTTGCCATGTACGGAGTCTGTCACTGCCATATCACAAAAAAAATGCGAGATAAATGTATGGAAGCAACAGTAATAGAACTGCTGCCTTATGGACCAGTGTTTATAATGCTGAATGCCCTTGGATTGCTGTGTGGGTACTTATCTTACCTATGTATGTACGTGTGCGTTTTAATTTTTTCCAAGGCTCGGGTTTTTTTTTCTCAAATCTGGAATTCTCTTGGTACTTAATGTGTACTTAAGTTTAAAAAAAAATGTCAGGGCTGCGAAACAATTTAATTTAGCTCAATTTAGCAAAATTTATCTAAATTTTGTACAGTCGCCATCAGATATATTGGAGCGGCCGAGGTGATCAAAAATATCTGAACACGCACTCTAGCGCCTTAACAATAGAGGCGTGTTCAGATATTTGTGAGCGCCTATGGCCGCTCCGATATATCTGATGGCGACTGTCACAAAAATGACTCGTAAACATACCCCGGGTTAAAACGGCACCAGTGCTAGGCTAGGTAGTGATTAATTAAATAATGACTCAAGTGTTATCTATGTGAAGTATCTAAATCATTATAACTAGAGTGACTCGTCCTCCTTGACGACGACGTTATAAATTAAAAGCGTCACCTATTTCATCCCCTCGGGAACTTTCATAAAACAACGTCGCGCTGTCTCCTTTCCTCACTGCGACCTCTCTGTCTGGCGCAGCACTTATCGGAGCTATATCTTCATGCGAACTTTCATACGATAACGTCGCGCTGTCTCCTTCCCTCCCCGTGTTTTCCTTGTCTATCCCGAGCACTCTCAGTTCCACCATTTTGTGGGGCTGTGGTACTTGTGGTTGAGACGATGACGAGGTGTAGAAGACGCACGTCCAGAGCCCCGAGTTGGCGGGGGTGGCGTTCACAGTGACCTTGCATGATTCGACGGCCGCATTGTAAAAAACTCTGAAAAAGTTTAATTTTCGTTATACCGAATTTCGAATAGGTAAAATGTTTTTTGGTTCGCTAGCCGTGCTCATGCTTTGGAATTTTACAAAATACTACATAAGCTATCCTAGGAAGTTCAAGGCTGTGAACTACCTTCTTTACTGAACGTCTGAGATACCGCGGCGCTGAGATCCGCTACTTCAGGATGTATGAACTCACACCCGACGAGGGGTACTTCGCTCTCGCACGCAATGTCCGCGCTCTCTCCTGTTTCTGCTACGATACTATTATATCAGGTCAGCCCCATCAGACTTTACTTACAACAGGTCCGCTTTTCCAGGATGTATGAACTCACACCCGACGAGGGGTACTTCGCTCTCGCACGCAATGTCCGCGCTCTCTCCTGTTTCTGCCACGATACTGTCAGGTCAGCCCCATCAGACTTTACTTACAACAGGTCCGCTTCTCCAGGATGTATGAACTCACACCCGACGAGGGGTACTTCGCTCTCGCACGCAATGTCCACGCTCTCTCCTGCTTCTGCCACAATAATGTTGGCGCCAATGGTCCTGTAACCTGATGCAACCATATTTAAAACGGAAGTCCTTGTCTAATAAAACAGAGAAGCGTCGGTACGCGACGCAATTTTAAAAAAATACTTCTGATAAAGCTAAGAATAGAAAAAACTTACCATCAATCTTAGAAGCCGGGAACAAACACAAATAAATAAAATATCTGAGCGCGAACATATTCTTATTCTCTCTTCCAAACGTAATTAACAAACAAAAATGAATAACTTAAAAGATGTCTTCACTATTGCGAATAAATATTAAATGAGATTTGCAAATAACATATCTATCGCTCCCTATTGTAATGTTTGTAAACAACACAATCGCATTATTCTCGTACCTAAAGTTCCACTAGAGCACATAGGTACCTACGTCACGTTTGATAACGATTAATTACTTCAATTCAGTAAAATATTGTCGAAATGTGTATTAAGAGCCGTTTAGACGGTTTAAGAACTTCCATGAGATTTTCGTTGCATTACGGTATTTGCATGGTAGATCGAGGCCTGCCGCGGATACCGAAGATCGCAAAATTGCGGGCATCTTTCTTTGTCACTAATTACGCTTTAATTGGAGTAAAAGAGAAAGATGCCCGCAATTTGCGAACTTCGGTGGACACGGTAGTAGCATTGAACCCTGAAGAATTGAAGGTAGCATTGTATCGAATATTGATTGCATATCAATTATGCGAATATAATAAACGAACATAGACTTTACCTAGTTCATTTTCAAATTCTTTACTTAACTGAAGTCTTTTGAATATATATATGGTCTAGTGCTTTTAAGCCCACTCCCCCCTCCCCCCCTACCACACACACAGGAGGGGTGTAAGTTTTGACCGCTATGTGTTTGTCTGTGGCAACTGGCAATGCATATCGATTTGGAAGCGTTATTTATTAAAAATTTATAACACGTAAAGGTTTACCAGCCGATGTCTCTGCCTCATATACATCGTGGACCATATACCTATAGGAGCCACACGTATTGATAACTGGACTTATCGCGTTTATTATCGTGGGGTCACGAAGCCAAGTGACTAAGTTCGCGATAATATCATTCTTAACACAATGGCATAGAGTATACTACTTTTTCTATACGGTATTTTTTTATTAGAAATTAAGGAAAAATCGTATCTTAGTTATACAGTGTGTAAATTCAATACAGCCGAATATTTAAAGGAGGAGGTTAGCACAGAATCTAAAAAGTTTATTGAGATAAAAAAAAATTGTACAAGAATTTGGTATATTGTTATTCTGAAATTATAATTTTAATTATTATTATTATTGTTCTCATGCTCGCTAGTGCTCGTATCTCGTAATGCCACGTCAGGTTGTCTCGTAATGTTTGCAGTACATACTGTAGCAAAATTGCTACATAATCAACATCTGTCGGTTTATTTTTAAACTTCTTCTTCTAGTTGTCAGCTGGCTCAGTTCTCTTTCTGTTGTCTCTCTATGCGGTTTCATAATTCAGGCGTTGATGGTTAGATGGCGCTTTTAGCAAAAAAAAAGAAAAAGAAAGCGCCGACCTTTTTTTCGTATAATTCCTGGCCGTTTCTAATAAATTAAGTGCTTATTTGCGCTTATTTTGAATTTAAATTTTTATGGAATATTAGAAAAAGAGAAGATTGAAGTTGTTTTTCGGCAGATGGTTTGGTGAATTTGGAGTGGAGAAGTCGTTTGTGTTCCCGGGTCGTTTTAAACCAGTTTTGCAATTTATAGCCAGTTTAATAGTTAACACGAAGTCTTTTTAAGTGCGCATAAATCCACGGGTGGAGAAGCTCCTGGTAACAGTTGACTACCAAAGGCGCGCGTAAATCGGCGTTCGAAGAGGAGAGGCCTCTCATAAACAGTTGGTATCCAAAGCCGTGCGCAGGTCGGCGCTAAGCAGTGGTGAAGTGAAGAAACCTCATCGTTATCGCCCGGTCTGTTGCCATACGCGCTAGCCAGGAAGCGACAGGTCTCCAAAGCCGTGCGCAGGTCGGCGCTAAGCAGTGGTGAAGTGAAGAAATCTCATCGTTATCGCCCGGTCTGCTGCCATACGTGCTCGCCAGAAAGCGAGTAAGGCTTACCTCGTCGGCTTGTTTAAAGTCGCCAACTTGTGCGCCATCCATTCTACACGAGTAAACCTGAATCCAGCTGCCGGTACCTTGGCGTGTGCCACATTCATCCCCTTTACCCTGTTTCCACTGAAATTTTTTTTTGTTTTTAAATTTTAACAGTATTATCTAGTTCTAATTATTTCTTGTGTATTTTTGTGTTATATTTTTAATTTATCCATTTGCTAAAGTTCTGTGATCCGCCATACTAAATTTTCCTAAAAATTCTAAAAGCCTCTTTTGTTGGGCTGTTTAATTAACCGGTTAAAAATTTAGGTATCATGCGCCATCGTATCAACCCTCATAGTCCATAATTATTCATCACATTAATTAATTTTTTCTCTAAATTTTCAGCCGTATTTTTTTATTTTCCTTGCAGTTTTACCCCTCCTTTCCCCTTATGCGGAAGGCAGACTTTTAGTTCTACTATTTTAAAGTGATTTTATAAATTTTGTAAATTTTAATTTTTTATACAGGGTGAAAACAAACTTTGATTTTTTTGAAAAAAATGTTTTAAAAATTATACGTAATCTGCAAAAGTTCTTGTTTTACTGCAATACATATAGTACATTCCTGCTCGGTAAATTAATTTCGCGGTCATAATTAAGTGTAACTAAAAAATGATTACCTAAACGGATAAACTATACGTGGTTCAATTTATCGCCGGTTTGGATTTACACACTGTAGATGATATGAATAAATAAATGAAGTCCTATACAATTTTGGCCACAGTGACTATATTCAAGGTATTAAAATGAGGATGTAGAGCGCTTCGGTATACCGTACCGAATACTTTAATTGTATTGTTATGTACTATTTACAGTATTTTCACTAGAAGCATCAATATCATATTTGAGGAGTTTTTTCCGTGGCAGACATGTCGTGAGTGACCGGCAGCCTCATCTCGGGCGGACGGGAGTGACGGGCACACGTCAGTGCCGGGCCTGCACGTGAGCGACGGGCAGGTGCATCTCGGGCGCCGTCCTCACAGCCGCCGGCACCCGCACCAGGACGAAGAACACCAGCTCCAGCGCGCTGAACAGCCCCACGCCGAGGAACATGTTGAACACGCCGCCCAGCGATGCTGGAAACGGAAACACCATAATAAGTAACCTTTTGAGAGTTTTCACATAAGTATGTCCGATCTCATACGTGGGATGACCTTTGGAGAAAAGAGATGCTAAAAATGCCCTCTGACATGGCCAAAGGTATGGCGCCATCGTTCGGAAATATGCCCATTTCTTTGGCCTATGCCCGGTAAGATGGCGCCACTTTTTTGATAGTCATATATCTGTGAAAGAATAAGGATCAAAGTCAAACGGCGTTGCAAAAGTTTTAATCATGTGTCGAAAGATGACAGTAAATTTACTGTGGCTACAAAATTTATTTTGACAATCCTCCTCTATTTCAAGTTCTTTTTGATTAGAGCTTAGTCCACAGGTCCACGCGTGGATAGAAACCGATTTATAATAAAATCTTTTCAATAATCATTTATAATAAGAGTTTTGAATGACTTTAAAACTGATTAATACTAATTAAGTTTACCATATGTATATATGTATATACTTTATTGTACATAGAAATAAAAACACGAGAAACACAGTTACAGAGTAAATTCAATACAACAAAATTGAACTTATCCCTGTATGGGATCTCTTCCAATTAACCTTGAGTAGAACAGAAGTAACGATGAATGAATGACAAACAAAAACAAAAGTGTACAATCACTAAAATTAATGAAATGCAAGTACCTCCCGTTTAATTTATTATTGATGAGCGGTAATATATTTTAGTTAAGTAACATTTCTGACTCACATAGCAGCGTGAACCAGGTCTCAGTGGGCTGCCGCGTGAAGATCTTGGAGCCGCCCTCCAGCACGCGCAGCTTGATCACCGTCTCCGACGACACGTTGATGCCTTGGCTGAAACGTTCCCACGTTATGGTGGTGCCAGTAATCTGGACATTACTTACAAAGTTTGAGTGCATCCTAAAGTATGTACTTTTTTTTGCAATCGCCATTCTTAGGTCGGAAGATAGCGTTTTTTCGAAAAAAACGATATGCTTGAATAACTCGAAAACCATTGAATTTAGACCCCTGATTGACTGGGCTACAAAAATTGTAAATAAGATCTAGAATAATCCCTTTCAAGAAATAGGTCGAATTACCCGTCGCTCTGTATAAATAAATATTGGCGACACACACATATCTTAGCCCCGGAGTAAGCAAATGTTGGACTATGAGTACTACGCGACGACATACATATGTATATAGATAAATATACATAGAAAACACCCATGACTCAAATGAAGCTAGAACAGTGACACAAACGGATGAGAGCAAGCTGGGACCTATCAGAATGAATGGCTTGTAACCAGTTGTAACAGTATGAACTTACTAGATGGGATCAAACGTGAACTCCGCCGACTTCATGATGTTGTTTTCGAGCGACAAGGCTGTTGAGATTTTTCTGCACGAGGGCAGACAGTTGCAAGATGAATTTTCTGAAAAGAAAATACCTACTTTTTAATTTTATATATCCACACCAATAACAGTTACTGCTCTATACATATTGTTTCAAAAACTGCACATTTTCACACAACTCTTTGACTGACTGAAGCGGCGGCAGCTATGGCGTTCAATTCCTTTTGTTAGGTTAGGTTAGGTTAGGGTATTCGTCCCCAAAAATGTGAAAGAGTAGAATTTTTGTCTGAGATGAAAATTCGATTATAATTTTAAAAATATTAAATGAGCACTAAGGGGGCGTCCACAAATTACGTAACGCAAATTGAAGGGAGGGAGGGGGTCAGGCCAAGCGTTACGGTCCTGTTACGTTGGGGAGGGGGGGAGTCAAGGTTTGCGTTACGTCACGCACGATTTTATAATAATACATAAAAAAAATTTTTTTTGTTTTTTTTATGTATTATTATAAAATATTAGCCACAGAAGATGGGATCGCCGCCGAAACCGATACCGATTGTGAAAGCGATTCTGATTTACCTTTAATAGAATGTATTAAGAAATGGAACCAAAACCCGTTCATAGATGATTAAATTTCTTGATTCCTTGAAACCACAGTTTAATGATTTATTAAAACAGACAGATTTTTGATTAAAAAGTATATATACTACCACCTGTCTTTCTTTTCTGAATATTAACCTAAAGAAAGATTTTTACAAAGCACTTGTTACGTAACGGAATTGAAGGGGGAGGGGGGGGGGTCCCAGATAAGCGTGACGGTCCTGTTACATGAGGGGAGGGGGGGTCAAAAAATTTGGAATTTTGCGTTACGTAATTTGTGGACGCCCCTTAAGTACCTGTTCTTTGCAGACAGCCGAGTTGCCACAGCTTGCAGGGCGGAGGGACGTTGTATTCATCGTCAAATATAGTCCGTAGAGGGTTGGAACAGCCACAATGTCGCTCCATACACGTGTCCTACAACATGACAAGAAGGCGTGTAAAGCCAAGAAAAAACGGCGCATAACTGAAATTATACTTGTTTAAAATTTTGCTATATGATAGCAATTTTATACTAAAATTACACACAACTGTGACAACTTTAAACTAACTAAGTACTTAAGGTTTTGGTCAGAGTCTGAGCAGAGTTTGGTCAGAGTTTGGTCAGAGTCTGAGCAGAGTTTGGTCAGAGTTTGGTCAGAGTCTGAGCAGGACCGGGAAAAATGGCGTATTCTTGTATTGTAGGCCAAGACTCATTTACGTCATCACGCTTAGTGGGTAAGTAAGTACCATGCACATCTTGCGGGAGTAGGAGTCGCTGGAGACGCAGGAGCCGGTGACCAGCTTCTCGGAGTCTGAGTCCTGGACGGACGTGAAGGTCAGCTGCGCGGTGTACTCGGAGCCCGGGACGAGGGTCACTGTGTTCACTGTCTCTTCGCCTTCGTACATGATGAAAAACTGGAAGTAACAAATCTCGTTCACCACTTGAGTCACCGTGAGCAAGTAAGCGGTTATTCAGAGCCTATGTATTATCTCCAGTTCCTCATTGGTTCTCAATTCGTGATTTTCGGCTCCGCGTGTGATCCGCGCCCTAAGTGCGGAGGGGGTGTACAGCCCAGCTTCCAGCTTATTATTGTGATGTACAGTCACAATCGTATTTTTTTTTCACTTTATTTTGGCACAAACCGTCATTACAGAAGAGTTACATTAGAAAATATTACATATAATATTGAAAATACAGTGCCGTACAGTGACAAATATATAGGTAGGTTATTCATATACATTGCTCACCTCACAGCCGAAAAAAACTTTAGGCTTGGAGCACCGCAGCACCATGCGGAACGTCTTGTTGCTGTCCAGCGTCGCCATCGGCGACTTCGGCCGCTTCAACCTTCAACAATATATAGGTCTATCGTTTAACTGAGGTGATTGGCAAGAAGTTACTGTAGTGCATCTCATAACAATTACAGTTGGCTAATTGCTTGAAGCTTCACGACTTAAAAAAATCATTTGTCCTAGAGAGTGCGATTCTAGTCTGTTACTTTTTAGGGTTCCGTAGTCAACTAGGAACCCTTATAGTTTCGCCATGTCCGTCTGTCTGTCTGTCTGTCTGTCTGTCCGAGGCTTTGCTCCGTGGTCGTTAGTGCTAGAAAGCTGAAATTTGGCATGGATATATAAATCAATAAAGCCGACAAAGTCGTACAATAAAAACTAAAAATTTTTTTTTTTTAGGGTGCCTCCCCTACACGTAAAGTGGGGGTGAACATTTTTTTTGCTTCAACCCTACAGTATGGGATATCGTTGGAAAGGTCTTTCAAAACTAATAGGGGCCTTAAGAAAGATATTAAATGAAAACTATAGCGGATATGATCAGTTTAGCTGTTTTTGAGTTATCGCAAAAAGTTTCCCCTTCATAGTAAAAAGACGTACACCCACAGTTCATCCCTTGGTTAACAATCTACCATACTTTAAGCTCCATAGTTTAGCTCATTGTGACAGAAGAGTAACTACGGAACCCTACTCTGAGCATGGCCCGATATGCTCTTGGCCGGTTTTTATTTTTATTAAATATTACTTCTTGGAATGTAAATGCTTCATTTGTTGAAGAAAATATAGAAATCATTTTACGAGTATACGTGTGCCTATAAAACTTCCCTGGATTCCTCATGGATCCCATCATCAGATAGACAAAAATAGGACCAATATGTACTTAAAAAAAATGTATAAATCGGATGAGAAACGATATGAGTTCTGATGTAACAAACATTTTTAAAAAACATACAAAAAAATTCGCTCGCTTTGCTCTTCTGCTACCGGCACTTCTTCGTGAACTCCCTGCAGGGCGGCATATTGCGGTACATAGCCTCCGAGATAGTCACAACCACTTACTTGTTAGACTTCATGTCGCAACACACTCCATACAAGGTAAGTTCCCTTTGGCACAGCCTCCCACACGGTATTTCTTCTACCACCGGCACTTCTTCGCGAACTCCCTGCAGGGTGGCATGTTGCGGTACAGAGCGTCCAAGGTAGTCACAACCACTTACTTGGTAGACTTCATGACGCAACACACTCCATAGATGGTGAGTTCCCTGCGGAACAGCCTCCCACACGGTATCTCCTTCTTCTGCCACCGGCACTTCGTCGCAAACTCCCTGCAGGGCGTAATATTGCGGTACAGAGCGTCCAAAATAGTCACAACCACTTACTTGCTAGACTTTATTACGCAACATACTCCATACATGGTGAGTTCCCTGTGGAACAGCTTCCCACACGGTATTTCCTTCTTCTGCCAACGGCACTTCTTCGCGAACTCCCTGCAGGGCGGCATGTTGCGGTACAGAGCGTCCAAGATCGTCACGTTATGAGACTTGAGGAGAGTATCCAGGAGCATCAGGTTCTCGGGCTTGGTCTCTTTGTTTTGGAGGATGTTGGAGAAGGTGCTGGTTAGGCGGCGGATGACTGCATCGTCTGCCGACCTGGAAGGAAGGTTGCTTGAGCATTGTACAGTAAGTGCCCCAACTGAAGTACCTACCCATGGCGCCACCTGTATAGAAAAGTGGATACTTATATTAGAGCACCGACTGAAAAAGAAGATTGTCATTTAAATTCTCTGACACCTAAGTTAACCTTGTATTACACAGTTCTCAATTAAACGGTTTTCGGCAAGTTTTAATCACTTATTTTTAGCAAGGAAATGTACTATCCTACTCTCCCTATAGATACGACAAAAAGAGGCAGACTATCAACTTTTTGGTTCGGAATTCAGAGACATAAAGGAGTTACTTATAAGCTTCTTTGGTGCCACCACTCAGCCAGTGTGGTGAACTGATTCCCACAAGGAGGAAGACTTGCAGTCTGCGACGCAGACACGCCGGTGCTGGAGGTGCTGCTGCTGCACTCAGTGTGTTGTTACTTACAAGTGTCCGACAAGGAGGAAGGCCGCGCTCGCCGGCGGTAAACACACCGCTACAGCGGGAAGAGGGGCGGGGGCCGACGTGGCCGAGCGGACCGTCAGCAACGCGGGTACCTCCAGGAAGCGCGCCCACAGCACGGCGCAGAGGGTCCCCGCGCAGCACGCGCTCGCCACGCACCAGCTCACCCAGCATACACTGCAACGGTCATCAGAATTGGTATTGCAAAAATTCAATATTCTAGAATTTATTGTGTAAGTAGTACAGTAGCAAATAGATAAGAATAGATTTAGTGTGTGTTAGTGAAGTGATTCTATTGGTTCTTAACAAACACACCCTCGCTAAGGAACCTCGCACATATCTAATGGAAACGCAGCAGCCTTAACTGACAACACATAAACCTTATTGCAGAAGACGGAAGGTCCACCAACGGCGACGGTCAGTTAGTTGCTATTAATACCTGAGATCGAGGCAATTTCGATATGCACCTACACCGAATCGACATTAGATGTAACTTCTAAAATAACAGAGTGAAAAATAAAAAAAAATATATGATATAGGTACTCGTACATTACCATGCAAACTTCCACCGAAAATTGGTTTGAACGAGATCTAGTAAGTAGTTTTTTTTAATACGTCATAAATGGTACGGAACCCTTCATGGGCGAGGCCGACTCGCACTTGGCCGTTTTTTATTCAGTTCTAAGTATGGGGAACCCCCAAAATTTATTGTTATTTTTTCTATTTTTGTATTAAAATCTTAATGCGGTGCATAGAATACATCTACTTACCAATTTTGAACAGTATAGCTCTTATAGTTTCGGAAAAAAGTGGCTGTGACATAATCGGACAGACAGACGGATATGACGAATCTATAAGGGTTCCGTTTTTTGCCATTTGGCTACGGAACCGTAAAAACGTAAATATAAAAATATTTTTAAAAATTTCAAAATGTATAAACATACATCTATCACTGCTAAGAGAGGTACCTATGGGCACTGTGAATCAACATCTCGCTTTGTGTGGTAGGGCACAGCACTTGGAAACTCACCGATCTGAATGGAATCCCGAACAGAGATACTTGAAGCCGTGCAGGGTCGTCGTCATGAAGAACTGCCTCGTAGCGTGACCCAGTCCCGATTTTGTCATGATTGATACTTGATATACACAAAACTAAGGCAAGTTCACGTCAAATGACGTTTATCTGCACTTTTACTGAAGCGAATGGTAAACTAGATTAGGTACATGTAAGTATCTTCTTAATAAATTATTTTAATATGTGCAATTTTTGAAACAGTTTGTCTACCTCATAAGAGAGCGCCGTACTCTTCAAAAAATCACGTCAAACTCACTCAAACCATTGAAATGTAGTTACATTTCGATTACATGTTCAAACAAATCCGCCAATTTGCTCAAGGTCAAGTATAATTGTAGGTTAGGGTTGACGGGCAGGTGTCGAGTATCGCAGTAATTGTATTTTAAACGCGGCGCGCTCCTGTCTGCAGCTCGCGGTCGGCGGTCGGGCAGCGGGCCGTGGGCGTCATCGCAGATCGGTGACTAGATGACGCATAGCAGTGGATCAACTTTATTTTGTTATATTAACAAATGTTGTATCACTTTCTACTAACATGCTTAGATAGCCCATTATAGAAATGACTTATTTTTAACCATGGTAAATATTAAATTTATAGGTACAATACAATCAAGGTTTTAAGAGTTGTCCAGGGAAACGTAACGATGGCAACGAGTGACACTAAAAAGTTGATTGACCCTTCAAACCACAGGCCGATTACGATCATTTCCCTGCTCCATTAGTATACCTCGAAGACCATCCCGCTCATTAGCGACCAGGAATACGGGTTCCGCCGTGGTCGAAGCGCTGGAGGCCTTGATTACCTCACTCACCGATGGGTCACCGCGGGGAGAAGAACTGGAATTTAGAGCCTGTGCGGAAAGAGTCGTGAAATGTATGGGATCCAATACATTCTATGATTCTACTACTCTTTCCGCACAGACACAGACTTAACCTGGATGTCGCATAGGTTTTCGATAGTTTAGCCCAAAGCACTGCTTTCAAAACTTCCCTCGAGTGGGTTTCCTGGGAGGTTGTGCACATAGGTCGCGAGCTTCCTATTTGAGCAAAGCATCTCAGCCATCACTGTCGAAATATGCTCGCACTATAAGTCCGTAAAGGCCGGCCCACCCACCACCACCGCTACCGGTACCCCAAAGATCTGTACTACCGCCTGTCCTATTTCTTCTGTACATAATATTCATTTTTTAATTTTTATTTATTAATTTAATTTTTTGTTTTAATGTTAAGTTGACGATCTTTTAATGAAAGCCTTTGTTTTATCCTTTTGTGTAAAATACTGTGACTTTTTCTTTAAAAAATAAATAAATCTAATCTAATCTAATCATCGCTATGCAAGTGACAGCACTCGCAATAGCTGCTATACAGAGCGTCTTCACAAAACGGGCTCTAACGGCGGTCGTCTATGGTGGTGATAGAGATCTGGTTGTTAATCGATGTCTGCCGGGGGCTGGATTGACCCTGACGGACGGTCAATGCTGGCGGGTTAATGGTGGTACAGTCGAAGACATAGAAGCGTTGTTGGCCTAGCGGTATGGGTCGCGAGTTGAAAACCCGACTTGTACCAATGATTTTATTGGGCCCTATGCGCAAAATAAAAGTTTATGGGACCAGTTTACGTTATTATAGTATAAGTAAAGCCCGACCAGAAATATATGATCATTGTCAAGAGGGCGCTGTTATTCTCATGTATATAAAAAAAAAAAACATTTATTTCAGACCTTGGTCCATAGAGATCAATCTTTAGATCTTGGTATAGGGTGCATGACCGTTCAGTTTAGTATGAATAATTTAGTTTCAACGAAATTCCGCAATATGGCGCGTGATCATATATTACTGGTCAGGCTTTACCTTGGTATTGCATGTGGGAATGATTTCGTATATTTGTAAATGTTAATATGGTAAAATACCTGTAGTTACCAAACTTTATGCATTAAAAATAGGCAGTAAGCTCCAAACGTGTTTACAAATGGTAAAATCGTTTCTGTTATTACCTACAGTTTTTACATATTTTGGCTAGTGTAAACGCGGGCGCGATACTGTCGCGCCACTCCTGTGCTGGGCGGGCTGCACCGCCTGCACCCACACGGGGGCATGATATGGTTTACACAACCTTTACAATATTGATGTAATTTATATTGAATGATCACGTATGGAATGGAAAGACTGTCATATGGTGAGGAAACTGGCCAAGTAGCGCATTATTTCACCTCATTGCAGTGAAAAATGTACTAACGGGCAATTAAATGTGGTTGCTGTATGGGTGGACCAAAAAGACAATGCATTTTATTAACATATTAATGTATTTACAATTTCAGGCATTTTAAGAACATTCATCATCATCATATTATTCCGGTGCGATCACTCAAATACTTACAATAGAAAACTCATTACGCAAAAAAAGTCGTCGAGGTAAAACGATTTCTTACATAAAATATATTTTAAAATAATGATTTGTAAAATAGTACACAATAATACAGAGAATTATTCATAAAGTCATAAATAAAATCCGAAATTGGATTAGTCTGCTCGTATACGTAAACGTGTTGGCCCAACGTTAATTAGAATTGAAAATATTGAAAATGAACCATTACAAATTGAACCGTATACTGTAACCGTCCGTTACGGTTTATAGTTCAATTTGTAATGGTTATCTTTCAATTCTAATTAACGTTCGGCCAACACTGATTGTAAACAAGTAAATAATTACCACCGGTACGCGGGTTACGTAGGTACACGACAGTACACAATTTTCTAAAGGGAAGAGACTTTTATTACAATTACATATAATTAAATAATGTTCACAGTTCAGTTTCCTTTCATCCTATCACCACGCATTTACATATATTTTAACTATTAGCTATTAAACATCAGTTAAAGTACAGATGTAGTGAATATTTTTTCCCTATCGCTTTTTTACGGAAACGTACGAACGTGTTATGCTATTTCAGTCAGTCTCAGTACAAAATGTACCGAGGTTGACTGAAGTAGCATGACAAATACGACCGACCCCGAGAAAATACGATGGGAAAGGATCATTCACTACTTTACCGACAATCTTAGTATACATTGACAAACTATACATATGTAGAAGGCATACAGTTACATACACTTCACTCTGTAATCATATCAATTATACAAATACTATCATTAGTCAGCTGTAAAAAAATACTATACTATATATTTTTATAAATTCATCTATCCCAAATTACTTCAGTAATTTGGACTATTTTTAAGAAATCTACATCTCTGTTAGAGTAATAAAATTACGCATAAAATTATATAAAAAACGAATAAATGTTAATATTTTTCCATTTTTAATAAATCTATAAATTGTATATGCAGATGTCAATCGCAATGAAAAAATCAATGATGATTAACTCTGGCCGACGTGGGACTCGAACCCGCATCATTGCACATCTGCACGTTACAACGTTAACCAACCTTATGGACATGCGTCAGCGCATGACTGACCTCCCGACCACACAACACGTGGCTGTGTTGAGCCGGCTCGGTGATTGTGATTCACATCTGCATATACAATTTAAAAAAACTAATACATTCAATTTATTGACAGTTCATATTGAGATTACCATTCTAACAAATCTATTACAAACGGTCATTTTTAAATAAATTGCTCCTATGCCCCGTACAAATATATACGTAAAAATCTTACAAGTACAATTGAGCACAATAATTACGAGTCATTAGAAATAAAAATAATCTTTCGTCAAAAATTTCAAGATTACACAATTACAAGCTTCTATCGCTGACAAGCAACTAACCAACTAATGCTCATCAAGACAATTCTAAAAACCCCAAACACATTAGGTTGCGTTGTTTTATCACAGAGTTCCTATGGCCACCTCCTGTCTCCATCATCAGATCAGCTCGATGGTACCATAATACTGTAACCCCCAATACTGAGTAATGGGAAATGGGTCTAATTTAGCTTGCAAGTTCCGACCTGAATGTACAGTCACGTCTAAAAATATGGATGCGGACTAAGTGCCAGAAATATGTATACACTTACTTAATATATAGGCAATAAGGGCATGTACACATATTTTTGTCACTTGACTTGACTGCACAACATTGCAAATTAAATAAGTTTGTAAAAAATTTAGGTTTCAGTTGGTGACTGTACGTGTACAATTTGCTTAGATACAATATGGAGCTTTTATAATCCGCAAAGCGACAGCGATGCAAATGACAAATGATTTAGCAGTCGTCATTTTGTTGTCAACGTTTCATTTAATAATGTACAGTAGATTTTAACACTACCGTTTTACAAGAATGTCCAAAAAATATATGACTGAGGAATTATAAAATTAATTAAATATATAATTGTAAAAATATTGTTATATAAGTTGATTATATTTGTGCATTAAAATAATGTGTTTTTAATTTACATTGCATAACTTAGTTAAGTTGACTGTCATGTTTCATGTCGTCACAAATTCACTCGGCTTAGCTCTCCGCCCTGCTGCAAACAATGTGTAAGTGAATATTTACACTATAATACAATAACTTCAAGTAAAAAAAAACGTATGAAAGTTTATTTTTCTAAAGAAAGATTTAGGCAAATTTTCTATAGAAAAATGCATTGTTTCATAGCAGTTATGAAATTAAATAAAAGTATCAAAACTGACATACGAGATCCAACAAATTTGTATTTATAACGTCACAGGTTGCGTAATAATTAGGCCTGTCCACACAGAGCGAGCATACACGCGAGGCAATTTCTTCGCGCACAAAACGGCCAGTGTAGACGTGCCTCGGCTATTAGCTACGAAATTTTTAAGAAGACGTCAATCGATGTGACTTCTCGTGAGATTTAAATGTATGTATTCTCATCTACTCGAAAGTTTAACTGGAAGAGATCCCTCAAAGGGATGAGTTCACCTTGGTACTTCTTTTCTTTGCTTTTCCTAATTGTCTGTTACTTTTAATATGTATTTTTGTACAAGAGTTTACTTAGATTGTAACGCAGATTGAGGAAATAAGTGCGGCGCGTGCACTGGCGTACCTGCGTGCAGGGCACACGTCCAGGAGACAGCAGGTGGACCGGCAGACGGGGCAGCTCCCTCTAGAGGAGAGCCAGGTGTCGGGCGGCGCGCCGGCGGCGGAGGCGCGGGCCGCCCACCAGCGCGCCATGCACGAGCTGCACCACAGGACTCTGGGGATACAATAACACGTAACAATCCGTCCAGAACTTCTCTGCACACTTTTAAGTTACAGAGTGCAGTAGGGTCACCGTAAATGTCAAATTCCTAGGGAAATATAGCCAAGAGGCACAACTTTCAACATAGCTATCGACAAAATAAAACAAGAATTTACAGCCACCACGGATTTTTTGGATAAACAAATATCGTGCTTTAAGGCAAACCTCTCATCATTGGATAAAAAGGTGCACGAACTGTCGTCGGAAATTTCGCGCTTAAACACTGAACTGCTTGCCCTAAAAAATTGCAAAAATAATATACCAGCAACCTCAGAACTTCACGAGATTGTTGTCCAAATGAAGTTAGAGATCAACGAGAGGGACCAAGCATTACTCCTCAATGATGTAGAAATAGGAACAAGGAACATAAATCTGAGTCCACTATACATATAGTACAAACTATTGCACTTAAACTAGGACTGAACATTGACGGGTGAGACATAGTTAATGCCAACCGCGTTGGCCAGACTCGAGCGAACAACACTGAGGGTGGAAGATCCCGCCAGGATAACAGGGCGTCAAATAGTGAGGGCGCGTCAGCCAGTGCAAATCATGACCTAATTAACAACAGTAGCACGAGTCCGCGCCCGCGGCCGCTCGTCGTGCGACTTACTCGTTGGGTGCTCAGAGACGAACTACTAAGAAATGCCGGCTACGCGGCGCGGGCTGGACTCCCGGAACGTCGGTCCACCTGATCATAGACCTACTAAACTATACATTAACGAGCGACTTACAAAAATGAACCAGAGCATCTTCTGGCAGAATCGCCAGGCTGCAAATGCTGCACATTGGAAGTACGTCTGGACAAGGGATGGACGTATCTATGCCAGGAGATCGGACAACGTCCAAAGTAAAGCTGTTCTTATTTTTTATTTTTTCTTATTAAATCGGAGAAGGACATTACACATGTTTTTGGCGTGGCCTCCTCCTCTTCATCGGCTAATAAATAGGTGTAGTTTTAATTTTAATATTTTTAGCACTGTAACTATCGTATGTGTAGCTGTAAACTTTTATAATAGCATCAAGTTTCTAAAAATAAGAAAAATGCATACAAGACATATACTTACCTGCTTATATAAATATAAATATTTTACACCTCCTATCGATATTTATGCACGACCTTTGTATACAGTGTGTCCCTAGCCATTGGACAAAGCCGAAATATACATATGCTTTAGGGTATTTAGAACCAGTGTACAAAGTATCATAACAACCGGTGTAGCGGTTTCGAAGAAATTAACAAATTACCATTTTTAGGGTTCCGTAGCCAAATGGCAAAAAACGGAACCCTTATAGATTCGTCATGTCCGTCTGTCTGTCCGATTATGTCATTGCCACTTTTTTCCGAAACTATAAGAGCTATACTGTTCAAACTTGGTAAGTAGATGTATTCTATGAACCGCATTAAGATGTTTACACAAAAATAGAAAAAAAAAACAATAAATTTTGGGGGTTCCCCATACTTACAAAAAATCTTTTTTCATCAAACCCATACGTGTGGGGTATTGGATAGGTCTTCAAAAATGATATTTAGGTTTCTAATATCATTTTTTTTCTAAACTGAATAGTTTGCGCGAGAGACACTTCCAAAGTGAAAAAATGTGTCCCCCCCCCCTGTAACTCTTAAAATAACAGAATGAAAAATCTAAAAAAAATATATGATATACATTCCCATGCAAACTTCCACCGAAAATTGGTTTGAACGAGATCTAGTAAGTAGTTTTTTTTAATACGTCATAAAAAATTAAAAAAAAAAATTTTTTTCATCAAACCCATATGTGTGGCGCTGTATGTAGAAGGTTTTTACAATAAATGTATTTCTATTTCTTTCAAGCGACGATATTTCAAATGTTAAATGAAGTTTGTAAGTGATGAATATTCGTGATTTCAAAAGCTGTTTTACTACTTATTGAGTACAGACGCCACGCTTTCCGGTGCATGCGACACTAAACTCAAAATACACCACTCCTCAATTACTACCAATATTATAACAAACCATTCTCATAACGAATGAAACTCAAATGAACTTGTTACCGAAATGAACCGTTCTCGATTTGCACTTTCTTCAATATGGGCCAATTCCAAATGGACTGAAGCTCATAAAAACCGGTACACAAAAGGCTCTTTTCCCAAAATACCCTAAATTTGAAATACGGGAAAGTATCAGAACACCCGATTTTCATAATGATTGATTCACAAAACGTCATGTTCCCAAAATACACCAAATTGTCATACTTTATACGGGTACGTTGCTTTTTAGGGTTCCATATGAAATATGTATACATACTAATACATTTATTACAATTTGCTGCAAAATAGTATCGATAAATTGAGTGAAATATAAAAAAAAGCTTCCGGGCTCTTTAATTCGTATCAAATTCACGGCACTTATGTTTAGGGAAGAGAGATTTTCAGCAAAAACTATTTTTGTTGAAAGTACTTGTAATGCACTATTCCCTTGATTTTTCATATTTTTAGTAAGTATAGTAGTATTTTTCTAAGATGTCAGTATTGCCTTATGGAACTATATAGGGCAATGCGAACGACTACTACTGCTCAACATTTTTAGAAGAAGGCGATTTCCTCCAAACATATACACTGAATCAAAAAACTTTCTTTGTAACCTCCCTATCCTTACTATTTTTAGGGTTCCGTAGTCAACTAGGAGCCCTTATAATTTCGCCATTTCCGTCTGTCTGTCTTTCTGTCTGTCCGTCCGCAGCTTTGCTCCGTGATGGTTAGTGCTATTAAGCTAAAAGTTGACATAGATATACAAATTAATATCTTCGTTCACATACACGTTAAGTGGGTATTACATTTTTTCTCGCTTCAATCCAAACCTGTAGTGCGATTCGCACATTTCCAATTATTAGAATTTTTGTTCTCGTGACTAAAATTATACCTGTGCCCGTCATAAAGGAGAGCGGGCGCCCGTTTTAGTTCTCAATAAAAATAATTTCGGTGCTGGAACTCCTCTTGGCCATGGCGAATCTCAAGAAACAATAAATGATGACTGTAATGTATGTACTTACTTACCTAATAGTAGTTGTCACATCGCGGTGCATTCGCGTGCGCCCTCTGCAGGCCAATTAGTCTCGCAATAAATATGTAAGTGACCGGACGTGTGTGTTTCATTTATTCATATATATCAGTGGCGTACGAGGATTGGCTTTTAAGTACCCAGAATCGAGAATAGTGTGGTATAAACATGTCCGTGGGGAAAATAAAAGCGTTCGAGGTTTCGGCGGGCAATTGGAGTACATACGTGGAGCGCGTGAATATGTATTTCAAAGCCAACAACATCAAGGAGGAGTTGCAGTTGCCGACCTTGATTGCCGTTATGGGAGAAGAAGCATATGAACTCCTCAGCAACTTGACAAGTCCCAAGAAACCAGGAGACATGAGTTATGAGGACGTAATTAAGATAATGTCTGAACACATCGAACCAAAACCATCTTTCATGGCGGAACGGTACCGGTTGCGCCAAAGGCGACAGGGAGATAAGGAGACGGTTGCTCAGTATCTAACAGATCTTAAAAAGTTGGCCAAGCATTGCGAATTCTCCACAACATTAGAGGAAAATCTGCGGGATCAATTTGTGTGTGGTTTGAAGAATGACACAATTAGACAACGCCTTTTCGCTGAGACTAAGTTAACCTATACTAGGGCCGTACAGCTAGCACTTTCGTTGGAAGCCGCCGAGAAGGACGCAGCAATGGTAGAACGCCCGAGTGTGAGCGAGAAAGGCGATGCGCCAGAGAGAGGCGAGACGGTACATGCGCTCACATCGTGGCAGCCGCGTGGCGGTAATGGCGTTAACAAAGTAATTTGTGCAGTATGCGGGAGGTTAGGTCACCGTGACGTCCAATGTCCTTACAAAGATTTTCAGTGTAACAAATGTGGTAACGTAGGTCACTTAAAACGCGTGTGTCCGGCAAGGATGGCAGGTGGTACTGGCAGCAGCGCCCGTAGTTCGGGTGGCGGCCCTCGTGGGTCGAGCGGCAGCAGCGGCAGCGGCACCCGGCGCCTGGGCTCCGGCGGCCGCAGGGGCGCGCGGCGCCCCAGTCGCGCCATACACCATGTCCAGGCAGAGGATGACGAGACTCACTATGACGAAGAGGGTACGTCGGGGTCTGACGTCGAAGAAGACCTGTATCATCTCTGCCTAAACGATTATAAATCGGTAAGCCTATCGTTATGTGTAGATGATGAAGTCATTTCTATGGAGATTGACACAGGGAGCGCTGTGTCGTGTATAGGTAGTGATACTTATAATAAGTACTTTAAATACAGACCGTTGGAACAGTTTCCTTTGGTGTTAAAGGTTTATGATGGACGCCGTGTTAGACCCCTAGGGGTCATAAGGCCAGTTGTTAGATTTCAAAACCGGTTGAAAAAGTTAGAACTTTTTGTTATTGAGGATGGCACTACTCCACTATTAGGCAGACAATGGTTAGCAGAGTTACAGATTCGGGTTCCTAAGTTTTATAAAGAGTATTTATTTAACTTTAACGAGTCCCTTAACAATGATTTATGTACTTTGCTTGACAGATATAAGGAGTTATTTAGTGGAGGACTTGGGCGGTTTAGTGGTGGAAAAGCGACACTCCGAGTGCGTGAAGGGGCTACGCCGGTGTTCTGCCGCGCACGGCCGCTGCCGTACGCGCTCCGCGACCGCGTCGAGGCGGAGCTGGACGAGATGCTGCGCTGCGGCGTCATCGAGCCGGTCGACACGTCGGAGTGGGCCACGCCGCTGGTACCGGTACGTAAAGCTGATGGGGGCTTGCGAATCTGTGCAGATTACAAAGCAACCTTGAACCCCGCCTTACTGATCGATAGGTACCCGCTCCCTAAGATAGATGACCTTTTAGTGAGATTAAATGGTGCCCGCGTATTTTCAAAAATTGACCAGACACAGGCGTATAATCAGGTGGAGTTAGACGAATCGAAAAAGTATACTGTCATCAACACACATAAGGGATTATTCAGATATAATAGACTAGTTTACGGATTGTCTTCCAGCCCTGGTATATTCCAGCGAATTATGTCCAACTTGTTGAAAGATCTACCTCAAGTCGAAGTATTTCTGGATGATATAATTATTGGTTCCGCGGACATAAATTCTCATTTAGTGACATTAGAAAAAGTTTTGAAACGACTTCACAGTCATGGAATGAAATTAAAAAAAAGTAAATGTTCTTTCTTATTAGAAGAAGTACAGTATTTGGGATATGTAATTTCAAAAGACGGAATTAAAGTAGATCCCACTAAGATAGAAGGTATCCTTAAGATACCTCGACCTCTTAATGTGACAGATTTAAGGTCATTTTTAGGGGTAGTAAATTTTTATGCTAGGTTTGTACCGCATTTGAGTACGATTTTATCCCCTTTGTATGATTTACTTAGGAAAGGTGCCATATGGAATTGGAATGAACGTTGCGAGAAATCATTTAAAAGTATTAAGAAACTGTTAGTGAGCGCGGAAGTGTTAAGTCATTACGATCCTAACAAACAGCTGACGCTGACCACTGACGCGAGCAGCCGCGGCATCTCCGGCGTGCTGACACAACCAGGGGACCGCTCGGACGCCGGCGGCGCGCGCGAACGGCCAGTGGCTTATGTCTCGCGTTCTTTAAATGATGCCGAACGTAATTACTCTCAAATAGACAAAGAGGCGTTAGCAATCGTGTTTAGCCTACAAAAATTACATCAATTCCTTTATGGCAGACATTTTACATTACGAACGGATCACAAGCCGCTAGTTAGTATTTTTGGATCCAAGCAGGGTATTCCCGCGATGGTGGCTAGCCGATTGCAACGGTGGGCGATTAAACTATCCGCATATACTTATAATATAGAATACATACGCACCGATGCTAATGGCGCAGATGGCTTGTCGCGCTTGCCCGTGCCGATAAAAAATGCTGACTCGCTAGACGGCCCGCCGCCCGAGCAAACGTATTTACATTTCGCACACAACGAATTGTTATTAGATTATCATGATGTTAAAAAAGAAACACAGCGCGACCCGATCTTGAGCAGAGTTTTAGGGTATATACGATCCAGTTGGCCGACTGACGTAGAAATCCGTAATTTACAACCGTACTTTAACCGTAGACTAGAATTGTACGAAGAGTTAGGATGCGTCATGTGGGGTCATCGGGTGGTAATACCGGATGGTTGCCGAGATAGGGTTTTAAGCGTGTTACATGAGAGTCATATGGGAATCGTAAAGACGAAAGCGTTTGCCCGGAGCTACGTGTGGTGGCCGGGCATAGACGAGGCGGTGGAGCGCACGTGTCGCGAGTGCAGCGTGTGCGCCGCCGAAGCGGAGGCGCCCGCGCGCCACGCGCCGTGCCCGTGGAGCTGGCCCGCGCGCCAGTGGACGCGGGTTCATTTAGACTTTTTAGGACCACTTTATGGAGTAACATATTTGGTGATGATTGACGCTCGAACAAAGTGGCTGGAGGTATTCCCGGTAAATAGCACCTCGGCTAGTAACACCATCGAAAAACTGTGTGAAGTTAACGCTCGATGGGGTTTCCCTAGACAAATAGTTTCGGATAACGGCCCTCCGTTTACGAGTACACAATTCGCGACCTTTTTGACAAAAAACCGTATTGAACATGTACACTCAGCTCCATATCATCCTGCTTCGAATGGGGCTGCGGAAAATGCGGTTAGAATAATTAAACGGGTTATAAAGAAAGCCGTGCGACAAAAGCATAATGTTAATCTAGCTATCAGTAATTTTTTATTACACTATCGTAATACGCCACACTGCACGACAGGCGAAAGTCCAGCTATGCTTATGATTGGCAGACAGGTTCGTACTCAATTAGATGTACTGCGTCCAGATTGTGAAGATAAGGTCCGTAAAGCACAGAGGAAACAAGCGAACACTCGATTGGGTCCTAACCGTGTTCTCCAATCAGGAGATAACGTATGGATAAGGCAATATCAGGGAGATACAAAATGGGTTCCTGGTCGTATTACTCAGAAAACGGGTACTACGGACTATACCGTGCGCGATAACTTAAATAGGGAGGTACATAGGCACGTTGATCAGTTAAGGCGGCGATCAAGTATATTAACCTGCCCGGGTGACTCATCAGCTTTGCAGGTACCTCAGCCCGAACCAGTGGAACATACTGATGATGCCATCTTTGGCCGTGCTGAGACGCCGATGGCCATAAGCACGCCGCAGCGCAGTCACCAAGGCCGGCCGTCCACTGCGAGCGGCGCGAGTCCGGGGCTGAGTCGACCGGCAGACGCGCGGTCCGGAATACCGCAGGCCTCACCAAAGTCAGATGGCAATGAAGACCTCTTTTTGTCGCCAACAGCAATTTCAACCCCACCATCTAAACCGCCCCAGTTACCTCGTCAAGTCAGACAATGTAGACTTACGAACCCACCAAAATACAAATTTTAACTAACTTAGACAATGGAAATTGTGCCATGTAACGTTAGTATAGGGTTGAGTATCAATTGTGCTAACTAATTAAACTGTTAAAAATAAATGTACATATATATAAGCATTGCTCGTGAAAGACTAGGTGATAAGAGGTGTGCCGTTGTGATATTATTTTAGAAATCTGGTGTAAGCCAGTTCCTCTTTTTATTGTTTTTTTTTTTACCAGTATAAGTTATGTTATGCATTAGTAGGTAATATATTGTTTTCCACAATAAATAAAAACACAAATTAATTGCCAGACATACATATGTAGTTATGTACATCTATTAATTGTGTAAACATTGTCTAAACTATAAGACTATTAATTTTCTTAATACATCTGTATGCTTGACCATCCGAATAACTCCCTGATCCCTGTAAAACAAAAAGAATTACCTCTATTAGTTTAAAGGCGTATTATCTATTTCTAATGAACTTATTTCAGATAAACAATATTATAAGTAGTCGATAAGATAAACCAGTTATAATAACGCCATTGTAACTAAATAATAATATAAAGGAACATTTATGAATGATGATGTTTTCAAACTCTGCTTTATATAATAGTAGTCAAGTTTTTCTGTAATACGCATGCTCCTTATATTGCTTATACCTATAGGTATTTACCTTACAATTAGGAGGCACCTAAAGATACTGTTGTTTTGTGTTCTGAGGAATAATAACAATAGCGTTGTTGAACTTTTTTTTTTCTTGTTAGTTAGTAAACTTACCATGTACTAGGAAAGGAGAAGGTATTGTGTTCAGGAAGCAGTATTTAAGGGTATAAAATTATAACTTCAAATAATGTTTTAAGAAGAGAGTGATGTAATGTATGTACTTACTTACCTAATAGTAGTTGTCACATCGCGGTGCATTCGCGTGCGCCCTCTGCAGGCCAATTAGTCTCGCAATAAATATGTAAGTGACCGGACGTGTGTGTTTCATTTATTCATATATATCAATGACATCGATTCTTTTCCTAAAATATGACAATCAAGAATTTAGTGTATTTTGGGAAAAGGCCGTTTTGTGAATCAATCATTATGGGAAACGGGTGTTCTGTGATTGAAATTTAGAGTATTTTGGGAAAAGAGCCTTCTGTGTATCGGTTTTTATGAGCTTCAGTCCATTTGGAATTGGTCCATATTGAGGAAAGTGCAAATCGAGAACGGCTCATTTTGGTAACAAGTTCATTTGAGTTTCATTCGTTATGAGAATAGTTTGTTATAATATTGGTAGTAATTGAGGATTGGTGTATTTTGAGTTTAGTGTCGCATGCACCGGAAAGATTTAGAGTACTAGCTCCTAGGACTCCAGGGGTTAATCGCGTAGTTGGTAAAAGTAAAGTATCAGCCCCACCTGCAGTTGCATTGTTGGCACTCGGGCGGGCCGCCCACGAGGTGCGCGGGCGGCGAGCGGCAGCGCCGGCGCAGCTTCACGTCCGCCGGGGCCTGCATGCAGCCGATGCACACTTCCAGCTCCTGTCATACACCAAAAACGCTAAATGTTAACTATACTAATGGGCCACTCACGTATTTGAAGTTGAGGATTGTTGTGTTACTAACACAATATTTACTTGAATAAAATGCTTTTTATTTTATTATTTTTTTTTATTACCATAATTGCCGTATTTACACTTATTTTTACACATATAACTTTTGAATGTTTCATACTAACGTTACGCCCTGTTGAAATGCGAAGAAGGTCTATTAAACCAGGCACGATTTTTTTATTAGTTACCTCGTCGACATAGTAGACGGGGTTCTGGTCGACGTGTTGGTTGAAGACGGCCACGAAACGCTCCACCAGTGAAGGCAGGAGGGAGATGTGAGACGGCACGCGCACCGTCTGCGATAATCTGCACAAACAAATTAGTCAGCTGCAAAATCTGCATCAAATGGACAGCCAGAGTGGCCAAATAATATATCCGAACACTCCTTTGTTACCATAGACACAAGGATAAGTCTTTAAGGGCATCATGTGAGCACCGTTTTCTGAATGAAGTAATAACCAACCTGGGCAGTACAGTATGCGACCTCACCCAGTCAGCTCTCCGGATCGTAGAACGCTGGTGCAGAGAATTTGACCTATCAGTTAACCCCACCAAAACAGAAATGGTAATGTTCACCAATAAAAGGGCGCTTGGCAACTTTACCAGACCAACACTTTTCCAAACCGAGCTGCAGCTGACCGATGAAGTTAAGTACTTAGGACTAACTATCGACAGTAAACTCAATTGGAACAATCACATCAACAAACGTATAGACAAGGCGGGAGTTGTCTTTTGGCAGTGCAGAAGGATGATTGGTAAGAGGTGGGGACTGAACCCGAAAATCACCCTTTGGCTCTATAAGACGATAATCCGCCCCCTACTCTGTTACAGTGCCCTGGTTTGGTGGCCAAGAACAAACATAGGCAACGTACGAGACAAGCTACAAAGACTCCAAAGGCTCGCATGCGCGGCCACCACTGGCTGCACGAGGTCCACTCCAACTGCAGCCATGGAGGTCATGTTAAACCTTCCACCGCTGCACCTACACATACAGCAAGAGGCCAGTCTCTCAGCGGTAAGGTTGCGAACCCTTAATATATGGTCTAACAGCATAGGAGCTCTCCACACAACATGCCTGGAAAAGGTATATGACGAATTTCCAGTGCTTAGGTCGGGCACGGATCGGATTCACAAACAAGCTATCTTTGACAAAAGGTACAAAATACAGTTATATGAGGACGACAACCACGAAGGACTCAATCTCCGGGAGCTGAGAATCTTCACTGATGGGTCCAAAACAGACAGCGGGTCGGGCTCCGGAACCATCTCAGAAGACCTGAACATGTCAATCACCACACCGCTAGGAGCCCATAACTCGGTATTCCAAGCTGAGTGCATGGGCATCTTAAACGCGGCGGCTGCCATCATTGCAAGGAAGGTAGTAGGATCCTCCATCCGCATACTCTCCGACAGTAGAGCAGTCTTAATGGCTCTAAATAGCCATATAATTACATCCAAACTTATACACGAATGCCACGAACGACTAATGGAGGTATGTCATAATAATAATAAGATCACTTTACAATGGATCAAGGGACACAGTGGATCCCGGGGTAACGATGCTGCGGACGAGCTTGCCAGGCAAGGATCGGGTGCGAGGGCGATTGGTCCGGAACCGATTCTTCCGATACCGTTTAGCAAGGTACGCTCAATGCTGCTGGCACGTACAGGGAAACTACACACAGAACACTGGCTGAATCAGACTGGATGCAGACAGGCAAAAGAAGCCATGCCTGACATCAACGGAAAGCTCACAAGGGCGCTCCTTCAACTAGGGAAGGTCCGACTGAGTATGGTAACCAGTGTCATAACAGGTCATGGACTATTTAACAAACATCTTTTCATAACAGGTGTCACAGACAGTCCCTTATGCCGAGGATGCATGGAGACAGAAGAAACAGCCTCTCACGTGGTGCTGGAATGCAGCGGAGTGGCCCCATACAGGGCAAAACATCTCGGATCCCCGAGAGACCTCCCTGAGGTCCTACTCAACATCAAAGGTTTGATAGGATTCCTCGAGGAGTTGGGCTGGCAAGAGTAGCCAACCCTCCACCCCCCCTTGTCACGCAAAATAGGCGCCAGTCGTCGAGTTGCGGAAAATCGCCTGAACTACAATACAATACAATACAATACAATACAATACAACCAACCTGGGCTGCAAATCCCGCAGGGCTTGAGTGGTGATCCTGAACTTGAAAGCAGCTACGTCATCTCGAGATGGCACTACTTGTATGTTCACATACTGTGTCTCTTCTTCAATTGAAGCTGTGAGGTCCGGGATGTCTGTCTGTGTGTCAAACATTGTAATTAATGAAATAATAAAATTCACGAATTGTCCCTAAATTAAAAAAAAAAAAAAAAAAATTTCTTTATTATCTATTTTACAGACATGGTAAACATTTGCTGGGGCCTCTCTTTAGGCGTACAAGGCCTGTGTTGAGGTTGAGACGTCCCGCTCTTCCACAACCGTAATTACTTATAGGTACATTATATTACAAAATTACAAAACAAAATAATTACAAAAAATCTTTTTTTTTAGGTATTTAATATATATTTATTACATATATATTTTTAATGTTTAGGATAGGACTGTGCGTGCGTGCGTGCGTGCATTCGTGCGTGCGTGCGTGCGTGCGTGAATGCGTGCGTGCGTGCGTGTGTGTGTGCGTGTGTGTGTGTGTGTGTGTGTCATATTGCATTAACTTTTAACAATTAATTGAGTGGTGATTTCTTTTTAAAATTATATTTGTCTGTTTTTATATGGTTTTAGATAAAAATGCCATTAGTCTGAGACATATAACACATTAGATAAAAAAAAATTAGACCAGTGATTTTTAGGGTTCCGTAGCCAAATGGCAAAAAACGGAACCCTTATAGATTCGTCATGTCCGTCTGTCTGTCCGATTCTGTCACAGCCACTTTTTTCCGAAACTATAAGAGCTGTACTGTTTAAACTTAGTAATTGGATGTATTCTACGAACCGCATTAAGATTTTCACACAAAAATAGAAAAAAAAACAATAAATTTTGGGGGTTCCCCATACTTAGAACTGAAACTCAAAAAATCTTTTTTCATCAAACCCATACGTGTGGGGTATCTATGGATAGGTCTTCAAAAATGATATTGAGGTTTCTAATATCATTTTTTTCTAAAATGAATAGTTTGCGCGAGAGACACTTCCAAAGTGGTAAAATGTGTGTCCCCCCCCCCGTAACTTCTAAAATAACAGAATGAAAAATCTAAAAAAAATATATGATATACATTGCCATGTAAACTTCCACCGAAAATTGGTTTGAACGAGATCTAGTAAGTAGTTTTTTTTTAATACGTCATGAAATAAAAATAAAAAATTTTTTTTCATCATACCCATACGTGTGGGGTATCTATGGATAGGTCTTCAAAAATGATATTAAGGTTCCTAATATCATTTTTTTCTAAACTAAATAGTTTGCGCGAGAGAACCTTCCAAAGTGAAAAAAAGTGTGTCCCCCCCCCCTGTAACTTCTAAAATAACAGAATGAAAAATCTAAAAAAAATATATGATATACATTGCCATGTAAACTTCCACCGAAAATTGGTTTGAACGAGATCTAGTAAGTAGTTTGTTTAATACGTCATGAAATTTAAAAAAAAAAATTATTTCATCACACCAATACGTGTGGTGTATCTATGGATAGGTCTTCAAAAATGATATTAAGGTTTCTAATATCATTTTTTTCTAAACTGAATAGTTTGCGCGAGAGAACCTTCCAAAGTGAAAAAAAGTGTGTCCCCCCCCTGTAACTTCTAAAATAACAGAATGAAAAATCTAAAAAAAAAATATATAATATACATTACCATGCAAACTTCCACCGAAAATTGGTTTGAACGAGATCTAGTAAGTAGTTTTTTTTTAATACGTCATAAAATTTAAAAAAAAATTTTTTTCATTAAACATATACGTGTGGGGTATCTATGTATAGGTCTTCAAAAATGATATTTAGGTTCATAATATCATTTTTTTCTAAACTGAATACTTGAATAGTTTGCGCGAGAGACACTTCCAAAGTGGTAAAATGTGTGTCCAAAGTGGGAAAATGTTGAACAAGATCTAATAAGAAGATTTTTTTTAATACGTCTTAAATTGTACGGAACCCTTCATGCGCGAGTCCGACTCGCACTTGGCCGCTTTATTTAATTTTTTATTTAGAAACCAATTTGAACATATCAATATGATTTAAATACCTTTATAGCTATAAATTACAAAACCTTGCAGTTGCTAGTTTAACTTTATACCATTCATCACAGAATTTAATACTTTCCAAGTCCTGAGATTATATGAATTTTCAATGAGATCTTAAGTCAAGGTAAAGATATCCCATGCAGAAGAGAGTATAGGTTATCTACTTAAAATTAGAATACAATAGAATAAATTTATTATTTTTATATCTACCATGTATACTTAAAAAAAAGTATATCTGAAACAATGTAACAGTAACTTACATCAGTAGCGACAAGACCGCAGTCACTCTGTTTGATGATGAACAAGTTGTAGGAGGTCACTTTAATAAGCCATGTCTCTGTCGCCACCAGCTTACTGGTCGCTGTCAGTGGGAGAGACACCTTATCCACGCTGTAATACAAATTGTTCACATAAAACATATTTTTGTGTACCACTTTTATCTATTATCATTTTAGAAATTCATACTATCTTTATAGAGTGCAGTTTAAAGTTGATCTTTAACCAAAGGAGATGCATCAGAATAACAGAACATCAGTGTCTGTTATTATATGAGCAGACATCCTAATGAGACTATGCCCAGTTAATATTTTATGTCTTTGATTTATCAGAGAGCTTTTGTTATTCATTAAAAATTAATACATATATGTATTTGATCATTTCAACTCTCTTACTATCTAAATGAAAATAGATGTTGTTAATTAGCCAATAAAAAATATTAAAATTACACATTCTTACACAAATTGACTAAGTCCCACGGTAAGCTCAAGAAGGCTTGTGTTGTGGGTACTCAGACAACAATATATATAATATATAAAACTTAAATACATAGAAAACACTCATGTCTCAGGAACAAATATCTCATCTCATCACACAAATAAATGCCCTACATACATGTTAAACTTCAGTTGATCTTACTTCACTGTATTAATAGGAAAAGGGAGCTACAACTTCATTATACAGTGTCTGTATTTATTGTTTAAATATCACAGTGTTTATTTACCCTCTGAACTCTGTATTCACCTGGGCAGCAACTACCCTCCAATCGCTGCCTTCCACCACATACGGGAGCAACGGCGCCACAGCCGGGTGCTTTGTCTTGCACTCCCACCAACACACTATCTTGTACACCATCAGCAGCGGCAGTATCGCTGTGCTCGCGAACCCCGCCAATAACCACGCACTCCGCTCACCACCGAAATACAAACACAAAATATACCCCATAGGTAACGCCGAGTGTATCAGAGCAGTTATAGTTATCCTCTTCATGTGGTAGCCTACGAAGTTTACATTCTCGGAGCCGAGATAGCTCTGGTAGAGCTGGGCTATCGTGAAGCCAGCTGTGACGAACTCGGTAGGAGGGTATACTACGCATATTGAGAAGAGAAGGTAGACTAAAGTCATAAGCACGTCCATTGTTATAATTAAAATATTAAATCATTGGTAAATATTAAATAATATCAACTTATTTAATTTTAAAAAGTAACTTTGCTTTGTAAAAACGAGGAATACAACGCATTTCTAAAGTATTTTGGAGTACTCTGAATGTCAATGTCAAAATAATGACAGTGACAGAAGCAGCTGATGCTTCTAATGGGCAATCGAATGTTCGTATTACTTCAGCAGTTTAATCAATAACTGAAATAGTTCGTTGTTCTTCATGTTGCCAGTTTATATTTATAACATTTCCCAAAATGATGGTAAGGATAAGCTTTATTTATCAACAGAAAAAAGTATAAAGCATGCTTTAGATTTAAATACATTATTACCTATGGTATGCTGAAACAGTTGCAAGGAAATTACAAGTAAATAACTAGCACGTACATAATTGGAGCACCTGAGGGCCTACCGCGAACCACGTTCGACGTGTTGCCTCTCTGTCGCACTTGTAAATTCGTACGTAAGTGTGACAGGGAGGCAACACGTCGAACGTGGTTCACGGTAGGCCCTCTGACTTAATTACGTATAACTTTTTTATTAGTGAAAATCTTTGTGAAAGAACTTATGACTTAACTAAGTAAGGTGGGCTTTTAAAATAAAGTTTGGTCCAGGACAGTGTCATTTCAAACATAGAGAGAATGAAGAGAATCATACTTATAGTGGGTGTAGGAATAACAAAGAACGGCACTGAAGTTAGAAAAAAAAACAGTTTATTTTAATTAATGAACACCGTACTATAAAAACACAAAAAGTTATTACAAATCGATCGGTCGTGGGGTCGAGTACGCGCACACGTTTATCCCCATCGGCACTTGCTACCAGACTAACTGCGTGCAGCGCTGTTGGCGTCAGCGCAATACTAAAACATGTCTTCGCGCAAGCGACCAGCACAAATTGACCTGCGGCTTAATCTGTCAGGAACCGAGCCGGAGGTCGACCTCGATTAGTTCTATTGGGAAGGCGCAAAGTTGGAGTGCCAACAACTTCCAACGAACGCGTAGGCGTGCCGTCTCTGTCACACGCTACATACTGTAATACTAGCACTCGGCACCCACAAGAAAAAAGGCTATAACCGCGAAAATCGAAGTTTGTCAATTGCGGGCATTTTTCTCTGTCATTCTAATTACGTCTTAGTGAGAGTAAAAGAGAAAGATCCCCGCAATTTGCTAATTTCGATTTTCGCGGTAGGCCCCCTGGCCTAGTGAGTAGTAATCCTGCCTATGAGTATAAAGCCGATGGTACTCGGTTCGAATCCCGGTAAGGGCATTTATTTGTGTGATGAGCGCATATAGTTTGCCAAAACCTAATAAGGATTCTGGGCTCCATTTCAACTTCTGATGGCAACACTTATTGTGTCATGCATGAAAGTTGAAACGTCAAAAACTCATTGATGGACACGTATCGGGTCCATGTCACCAAACAATTTGTAATATTCAAGTTCTCTCTGTTTTTTGTATAAATTGTGTTCCTAAAGTAGTGTATTAGGCTGTGTGTGTGTTTGAAGTGCGACAATAAGGCTATATTTGAACTTTTAAGTAAATACAGGATTTTTACAGGTAAATGTGGCCCCCCCATGTTTCGGTGCTGCAAATTGCCCGCTGTCTTGTGTGTTTGGTATTTTTTATTGCATTTACGGATACACCCATATGTGTTTAACCGTATTAATGTTGTAAAAGTAATGAATATTATAAGGAAATGCCATAGTAATTGTGAGTTATATACCACACAGTTATACACAACACCGGGAGCACTCTGGTACGTGGGGTCGCTACTCCTCAACAGCTTGTTACAAGCTGCCCTGCGTTTCAAATCTAACTGAATCTCTAACCTTACAAACTATGAGTAAAATTTGTCGATTTTGATGAAACCACAGACCTATCAAACGCTAACGTTTAAAGACAGCTGAAGTGTGCGAAAGCCAGCACGTATATAAACAACCTATGAATGCGAAAGAGGCAGAATACCATTATTGAGTTTGACAACGGCCACGGATGGCCAAGAGTGTATCATTGTAATTTTTTATTTGAAATATATAAATCAATTGGGAAGAAAACTATTACAAAAGATTCGCAGTCAAGATATTATTATGTTCGGTGCTGGATTGCAGTGTGACATGGTCAAATAATTCAAGCAATTACTCATTTTCCAGGCAATTATAATAACCCGGGATACATTTTCTGAACCATTTTGAAATGATCTGTCATTCACTAATTTAAGCTATTAAACTGTTATTTTAGTATCAGGTATATAAAAAAGTCTATTAATAGTAAGTACCAATATGTGTTGGTTGCAGCAGCATGGCGGGAGTGGAACAGCCCTGCTACACCCTCATCAACTTCCCCACGGACTCGGAGCCCTACAATGAGATGCAGCTCAAACTGGACCTTGGTAACTTCTGTTCTATTTCATGAGTCCTTGATGAAGAAAGTAGATATTGTCTGAGTGTAGAGAGAACAGCTTGGAGTGGTTGAATATTTGTAACATGACCTGTGTGGGCTGTGTGTAACATGTAAAACATTGTAAAAAACATACCCTGGTGTTTTGGGTATGGGTCTATGGGAATGATTTTGTTATAACTTTATTGTAAAATACAAAACTATGAATCAAAAATAAGTAGTAGTAAGGTCCAAATGTGCTTAGGAAAGGAATGTTGAAATAGTTACTGTTATGATAAGAGTTCAATCAATCAATTTTTAGATGTTATGGCATCTGTCCATCGGACAACTCGTCAGCATCAAGGTCAAGGTTGCAGGATGCAGAAGTTGAGAGAATCTAAACTTTTATATTGGGATCAAGAAAGGAAAAATTAAATACGTTATTAATAAATACAAAAAAGGGTGGGGGCCTACATAACCCAATAGACAGAAATGAGCCAGCTGCCCATTTTTTTTTTGTTTAAATGGGGACAGTTTGAGTCTACAAACAGGAAAGAGAGTTTGAAAGGATTTAGAGTGATAGACTATATAATCTTTTATTTCTTACACATAGAGACATTTACACCTCTAAATATTTAATAATATATTTTTGTTTTATCTGTTTGTGTTTTTTTATATAATTTTTTTTTTCTAATTGTACAGTCAGCGGCAAATACTTTGTAGCAGTCAAAGTGGCCAAATAGTTCGGTACACCATACTAAATATATGGTGTACCGAACTATTTGGCTACTTTGGTTGCTACAAAGTATTTGACGCTGACTGTACATTATGAAACTTTATACCTCTCTAAGAAATAATAATACTCTAGTTTGTATTTATAATTGTTGATGTGCTTTGTTTGTTTGTATGTAAATTCCATGTTGACGTGTAAAAGTGCCCTTGTGGCCTATTTGCTGAATAAATGTTGAAGTTGAAAATCCCGGGGTATATGGAAATAAAAGTAAATAAAATACCTACTAATAATGTAGATGCAGTGAGAATACAAAATAGATTGTTGTGGCGAAAACGTACGAGGAGGGCTGACCCCAAGTGATATGGGAACATAGCCAAGAGACAGAAAGAGAACAAAATAGTTATGCAGTAGATTGGTTATAGATTATGATTTAAATTTATTTAAGATTTTCGCTGCCACATCAATGAAGTAATAAAGTGTCATCAACGGCACGTCTTAAATTGCACATATACATACCTGAACAAAACCACGACTTGATATCAAGTCGTGCCGTGTGAGGCACGAGTTGTACTGACTATATATCAAGTCAATAGCGGCGAAAAGGTTAAGGCCTGTATATAGCTTGAGAGAATCAAGTTTTGTAGCCCTCCTGCCACTGGCAGCGAGAGATGATGATACTTATGTTACAGATTTTGTATTTATTACTATCCCAAAAATGTTTTTTGTTTGCTATATCATAAATATTTGAAGCAATGTTTATTTGCTTAAAAGCCACAAAAATTCATAAGGAATACCTTAGTATTTCAGTAATAATAACTATAAAAACTTGATATAAAATTAAATAAAATATCACTATTTGACCAAGTAATTATTTCTACAGAGAAAGGTGACACAAAGAAGAAAATAGAAGCACTAAAGAAAGTGATCGGCATCATCCTCTCCGGGGAGAAGATCCCGGGCCTGCTGATGGTGATCATCCGCTTCGTGCTGCCGTTACAAGACCACATGATTAAGAAGCTGCTGCTTATCTTCTGGGAGATCGTGCCCAAGACCAGCCCTGACGGCAAGCTGCTGCAGGAGATGATACTGGTGTGCGACGCCTACAGGAAGGTTGGTACTCTTCGGAAAGATCAGCAGGTTGCTGATGTTAGACTTAGTCAATAAATTGTAACTGGCTAACTTTAATTTGTTGTTAACATGCGGCGAATGACGTAGAGTGATTGTACCGTTCGTCAGAAAGAATGCAGGTTAATTTAAAATATTTATAGGCTAACTCGTGGACTGATATCGTCCATACTTTGAACCCTCAGGATCTGCAGCACCCGAACGAGTTCATCCGCGGCTCCACCCTCCGTTTCCTCTGCAAGCTGAAGGAGCCCGAACTTTTGGAGCCCCTGCTGCCAGCCATCCGGGCCTGCCTGGAACATCGCCACTCCTACGTGCGCCGCAACGCCGTGCTGGCCATCTTCACTATATACAGGTCAGCTGCCGCTCCGGTCAGCTTATCTGCGGGAGATGTTTGAATTCTGCACTACAGAAAACCTCGAAAATGTGAACCATGACGAAATTCACCAAAACTTGTAGTTTTTTTGCGAAAGATGTGATTAATTAGACTAACTGATAATAAATAGGATTGGATATCTTATACTAGAGAAAAAGTGAGCAAGCCCTCCGGTAGCTGAGGCCAGAATCGAATGGACGTCTTCAGTTTATGCGGCTAATGTCCTGAACAGTAGAGCCCCAGCCACGGCGGCACCCGTCCCAAATTCTCAAAGTATATATGCATTGATTGAAAGGCTAGACGTCTCTGTCCAACTGTAAAGGGCGAGCACTTTATAATATCCCGTCCTTCCTGCAGAAACTTCGACTTCCTTATCCCCGACGCGCCCGAGCTGATCGCCAACTTCCTGGACAGCGAGCAGGACATGTCCTGCAAGAGGAATGCCTTCCTGATGCTGCTGCATGCTGAGCAGGAACGGGCCCTGGCTTACTTAGCTGCTAGACTTGACTCCGTCCATGGGTTCGGAGATATCCTGCAACTGGTCATCGTGGAACTGATCTATAAGGTATGTCCAGCAACATCCTGATGCGAGCAGGCCGTGTTCTGTAAGAGTAACGCGTTCTTGATGCTGCTCCATGCTGAGCAGCCTAGCTGGCTGCGAGGCTCGATTCAGTGCATGGGTTCGGCGAAATCCTGCATTTGGTACTCGTGGAACTGATTTATAAGGTAAGTTATTATAATAAAAGTTCTTTATTTAGATATCTAGGAGCCACATATTGTTAAGTTTTGTTGCACATCAATGTAACAATGCACTTGTGTTTTGTCCATTTATAAGATGTTCATCGAGTCTGTTTTTAAAAGAGTTCACTGAGGGTGTACTGATTACGGATTCGGGCAAACTGTTCCACACTTTCACTACGCGGTTAGACAGGAAGTGTCGTCTAGGGTTGCTACTACTGTGCGTCCGTGTCAGCTTCAGAGAATGTCCTCTCAGTATGTAGAATGTGAGTACATTGTAGTGTCCTGTTAGTATTTTGTAATTATAAATCAAATTAAATTGTATATTAAATTGGCCCGTTCATGGATCACCGCTGAGCACTTCCACTTGAGACTGCACAGCACCGCTTCATGTACGGACAGGCCAGTCTGCTCGAGATCATCTTCAGGATACTGTTGGTGCTGGCTCATCCTGCGCACCAGGCAGGCACATCTTTTTCGAATTGTTGCGTAAAGACAACGTATTTTATGACAAAAATTGTTAATAAAGAAGAATCATCCTGGAAATCAATAAATCAACAAGATTTTTGTATAAGAGGAGAAGATAATTTCGAGAATGATTCCGACTGTGGGACTAATAACAGCTCTACAAAAATCTTTTTTTTTTGTTGCACTGGGTATCTCTGCGAATTTCTATATTTTCAAGTGCACAGTTTACGAATATATTTATAATAGTATTGAATGTGCTCTAGTTTTTTTATGATTTTAGCGTATTTTATATCATATATTTTGTTTTTTTTTTTATGTAAAATGGAAATAAAGACTTGAAAAAGTAGAGCAAATCTTCCAAAATCATTGTTAGATTCATAAATTGTGAGCATGAATACATTGGATCTCAATCTTATATCAAAGGCAACAAAACCACTGTTGACCATCCAGTAACTTGGTCGCCTTTTGTAACGGGGTTCGTTTGCGTCAAATCCGGTAGTTCTGATCTTTTGCTGACCTGTTTATGATGTTGGCTTAAAGAATAATCCAAGTGTGTAACCTCGAGCGCTGAACGCAACTTTGTCAAAAAACGAAAAAACCACGAAAGTTTCGGTTGTTAGGGTTCCGTAGCCAAATGGCAAAAAACGGAACCCTTATAGATTCGTCAAGTCCGCCTGTCTGTCCGATTCTGTCACAGCCACTTTTTTCCGAAACTATACGAGCTATACTGTTCAAACTTAGTAAGTGGATGTATTCTATGAACCGCATTAAGATGTTTACACAAAAATAGAAAAAAAAACAATAAATTTCGGGGGTTCCCAATACTTAGAACTGAAACTCAAAAAATCTTTTTTCATCAAACCCATACGTGTGGGGTATCTATGGATAGGTCTTCAAAAATGATATTGAGGTTTCTAATATCAATTTTTTCTAAAGTGAATAGTTTGCGCGAGAGACACTTCCAAAGTGGTAAAATGTCTGTCCCCCCCCCCCCCCGTAACTTCTAAAATAACAGAATGAAAAACTAAAAAAAATATATGATATACATTGTCATGCAAACTTCCACCGAAAATTGGTTTGAACGAGATCTAGTAAGTAGTTTTTTTTTAATACGTCATAAAATTAAAAAAAAAAAATTTTCATCAAACTTATACGTGTGGGGTCTCTATAGATAGGTCTTCAAAAATGATATTTAGGTTCCTAATATCATTTTTTTCTTAACTGAATAGTTTGCGCGAGAGACACTTCTAAAGTGAAAAAATGTGTCCCCCCCCCCTGTAACTTCTAAAATAACAGAATGAAAAATCTAAAAAAAATATATGATATACATTACCATGCAAACTTCCACCACGATGATTGGTTTGAACGAGATCTAATGAGTAGTTTTTTTTTTAATACGTCATAAAATTAAAAAAAAAAATATTTCATCAAACCCATACGTGTGGGGTATCTATGGATAGGTCTTCAAAAATGATATTTAGGTTCCTAATATCATTTTTTTCTAAACTGAATAGTTTGCGCGAGAGTCACTTCCAAAGTGCTAAAATACTAGAAAAAATAGTCCATAGCCAAGTTTATTCATCTCTTAAAATATCTTTTATCACCGAACAACATGGGTTTGTTAAAAATAAGTCTACAGAGTCCAATTTGTTAATATTTTGTGATTATACTTCACGTAACATGGAGTCTGGTGGCCAAGTAGACACCATATATACTGATTTCAGTAAAGCGTTCGACAGAATAGACCATCATATACTAATTCAGAAGCTATTAAATTGCGGCATCCACGGAAATCTTTTTAGATGGTTCACTTCTTATGTGCAAAATAGATCTCAATCGGTTGCAATAAACGGTTTTACTTCATCCTGGGTTGGCATTCCTTCCGGTGTGCCGCAAGGATCTTTGTTAGGTCCTTTACTATTTGTCATTTTCATCAACGATATCCACTGTATTTTTAAACACTCTCATTTTCTTCTTTATGCTGATGACACTAAAATATATAGAGCTGCTAAGAATGTTAACGACTGCTTGTTATTACAGGATGACCTAAATAGATTTTCTAAATACTGTATCGAAAACAGATTAGACCTTAATGTTGCAAAGTGTCATACCATGTCGTTTACTCGCAAACCCAACCCAATCTTGTTCAACTACACACTACTCGACTAGTATCGCCAATTCACATTCAACCAGAGATTTAGGTCTTTATCAAGACCCCAAGCTTCTATTTGATAACCATATAAACAAAATAGTACAGAAAGCCTCCAGGTCTCTAGGCTTTATCATGAGATCAACATCAAAATTTAAAAAAGTAAAGCCTATAAAAGTATTATACTGCTCGTTTGTGCGATCTATCCTCGAATATGTATCCGTTGTGTGGAATCCTTGTTACGACATCTACATTAAACGAATTGAGTCCATTCAAAGAAAGTTTTTAAAATTCCTCCAATCCAAAACTAAAACTACAGACTTGTGTTATCGTGATAGGTGCGTAAGACACCATTTTCTTCCCCTAGATTTGAGAAGAAAAATCACTGACTTAGTCTACTTAACTAAAATCTTAAACGGATCTGTTGATAGCCCGGAACTGGTTATGAATATTAGTTTTCGTATCCCTAGAGCTTCTTCTAGACACTACCGACCTTTGTCACTTCCACCGACCAAAACCAACTATCGTCAAAATTCATACTTTGTCCGAGCTCCGAGGTCAATGAATGAACTGTGTCATAGCAACGATCAACTGGATTTACATCTAATGAAACCTGCTATAATTAAAAACCTCATGGCATCTAGTTTCTTTGCTCCCCTGCCTGCAGAAGATTAGCATAGGTTTAATTTTAATTTATGGATTTAAATAAGAAACAAATTACTTCTTTCTTTTCTCATAGCATGTTTTGGCGTTTGTAAAGTCTTTAATTTTGTGCTAACCTGTAATATGACTACCTTTGTATCCTGTCTGTGGAAACCTGTAATTGGCTTCCCTGATACATATTTATGTTAACCTAGTTTTAGTTTACTTAAGCTGTTGGTTTACGAATAAAATAAAATAAATAAATAAAATGTGTGTCCAAAGTGGTAAAATGTTGAACAAGATCTAGCAAGTAGATTTTTTTTAATACGTCTCAAATGGTACGGAACCCTTCATGCGCGAGTCCGACTCGCACTTGGCCGCTTTTTTTTTTTTAGATTTGGGCGATTATAACCCTAAAGGACTAGTTTTTGATAGTACCTTCTCAGGGCGTTTTTAAAGTAGACTAATTTTGCTACAATACGAAACTAGAATTGTCTCTGTAGAGTTAATAGTTTCCGAGATAAAGTTTCAAAGTTCAAAGTTTATAATTTTTGAACTTAAAAGCTCACTGCAATGAGTATGCACTTTTGTCTCAGGCGATGTCGCTTGGCACGAGTGTTCCTAAGGTCAAACAAAGCTGATGTGGCCCGGAAGCCACGAGATCGTACCGTGCCTACCCCCGAAAAAAAAAGAGGGGGGGGAGGGTTCCCCAGGTCCGATCTATGCCATATTACCAAATTAATTTTGTATCAAGCAGAAACGTCTGCGAACGATGCTATTAAGCTTAGAAACAAGAAGACAAGTCGCTTAACACATTCACTGCCGGGAACCCACCTGGTGGGCGCTCGTGAACTTTGTTCAGATGCCGGACGGGTTGTTTTGTACGCAGCTGTAGACCACCGGTTTCTGGGGTAGTGCGCCGTTTTTGTCTGGCAGTGAATGTGTTAAGAAGTATTACTTTTACGGTAGATGTCGCTTTTTTCGCGTTTTAGGTAAGGTCTTGGTAGTTCAGATGGCGGAGCACTGGGCTAGCGATCCAGTAGTCATGGGCTCAAGAACCACCCACGACAGTGAATTTTTCCATGTGTGCTCAGGTGTGCCACGCGAACCCATCGGAGCGCGCGCGCTTCATCCGCACCGTCTACGGCCTGCTCAACGCGCCGAGCGCCGCCGTGCGCTACGAGGCCGCGGGAACACTCGTCACCCTGTCCGCCGCCCCTGCTGCTGTCACTGTAAGTGGTGTCCCTGCAGACAGGCTCCACCCGCACCGTCTACGGCCTGCTCAACGCGCCGAGCGCCGCCGTGCGCTACGAGGCCGCGGGAACACTCGTCACCCTGTCCGCCGCCCCTGCTGCTGTCACTGTAAGTGGTGTCCCTGCAGACAGGCTCCACCCGCACCGTCTACGGCCTGCTCAACGCGCCGAGCGCCGCCGTGCGCTACGAGGCCGCGGGAACACTCGTCACCCTGTCCGCCGCCCCTGCTGCTGTCACTGTAAGTGGTGTCCCTGCAGACAGGCTCCACCCGCACCGTCTACGGCCTGCTCAACGCGCCGAGCGCCGCCGTGCGCTACGAGGCCGCGGGAACACTCGTCACCCTGTCCGCCGCCCCTGCTGCTGTCACTGTAAGTACAGAATGCCTACTTGTCCCGCGAAATTGCTCTTAGAAGATCTTCAACTTTTCCTTTCGGCTGTCTAACTTGATGCACGACTTTTCCTTGCAAATGTAAATGGATCGACGGTACGCGCCTGTACATTCACATTCAAATGTCATTTCATTTAAGACGTGATCGTTCTGTTAGTTGCGAATAACAAGTTTAAATCGGTGTTCATCTCTTTTTATAAACTTTTATGTAGTTTCACCTGTCTCTGTCTGTCTGTAATCAAATCTTTGCCTGTCTGTCTGTAATCAAATCTTGCAAGTTAAATGTGACCCACATGCCGGTTTCTAATGAAGTTGAAAATTTCCATACATATGTAAGTCGGGTGACAATGCAATATTATGTTACCATCGAGCTGACCTGATGATAGAGACAGCAGGTGGCCATAGGAACTATGCGATAAAACAACGCAACCTAATTGTGTTTGGTGTTAATAGTAAAAGAAGAAAAAGAGCCGTTCGGGCCTACAAAATTTTTGAATTTTGAATTGCGTTGATGAGTATCGGGTGCCCGTGGGAAGAAAAGTAGGTAGCCATTTACACTTACGAGTACTTAATGACACAAAACTTCGTTAAATAGTCGAAGTGAATTGTCCATTAGACGAGCCCTTTTATCGTATAGGCCGCGGCGGCGTGCTACATCGAGCTGATCGTGAAGGAGAGCGACAACAACGTGAAGCTGATCGTGCTGGCGCGGCTGGCGGCCTTGCGGCGCGAGGGCGGCGAGGCGGCCGCGCGCGCGCTGCCCGGCCTGGCCATGGACGTGCTGCGCGTGCTCGCCTCCTCCGACTTGGACGTTCGGAGACACACGCTGACTTTGGGTAAATCTTATTCACGATAACAACATATTCATAATTGTTTTCCGTTACTTGGATTTTAGGAAGCACGATTTGACAATGCCCTCTAGCTAGGCTGTTCCCGAAAACCTAGAAAACGACAACTTTCTGTATTTTTGAACTTTTCTGTTAACATCGTTGTAGTGTACACGGCGTGTACGAATTTGTAACCGTATTTTATACTCACAGCGTTGGACCTCGTGAGCTCCAGGCACGCCGAGGAGCTCGTGCAGGTGCTCCGCAAGGAGGCCGCGCGCGCCGGCAGCGCGGACCACGACGACGCGGCCAAGTACCGGCAGCTGCTGGTGCGCGCCATGCACCAGGCGGCTCTCAAGGTCCGCTGATGTTATACCTGTGTTTACACAGCACCATCGATGTATCCCCATTCATATGAATGCATCTATTCCCTCCTGTGCCCGGTGGGGACCAATGGGAATACACCAACTTATCCATCACACATGAAAAGGATTTGCAGCTTTAACACTCAAATTTAAGATGCAAGTAAATGAAGTCCACAAAAAGTGACCTGTCTTGAAACGAACCACCAAAATTTAACTTGTTTTATTTATTACTTTCATATTTATATAACCTTCTCGATGTAAATTTAGGTTCAAATTGAAACTTTTTTCTACTGGTCTACTTTAATAAATCGTAATTAAGATATATACTTATAAATGTTGCATACTCAATGAGCCTTATAATTAATTTAAATTTATTATACAACGATTTACACAACTATAATATTCATTATGCAACGGCTAACTGAACTATAATACTCATTATAATAGTTTCCGGAAGTGGCGGGCAGCGTGGCACCGGCGTTACTGGAGATGGTCGGAGAAGGCGCCGAGGCGGCCGCAGCTGACGTCATGGCGTTTGTACGGGAAGCGCTCGCGGCCTTCCCCGACTTGAGACCCACTCTGTATCAGGTACCAATCATTTTGGTTTCCAATAGTTAACAACTAAATATATTTAATTTTTGATCACGACGCCAACCGACGTATTGCGGCCAGGTTCGCGATGACGCGTCGTAAATATTCCTAAATGCGGAGTGACAACCATACCGGTTTGTATTTAAATTGTGTTCACATTAAATAAATCATTTATATTTCTTAAATATTTTTTTTTTAAAGATAGTGATTTTACATCAACACCGTTATTTTGATTTTAGAAACTTCTTGAAGCGGTGCCGCAGATTAAAGTGGGCAAGATCGCGCGCTCCGCACTATGGCTGCTCGCCGAGTTCGCTGACACCAAGGAACGAGCCGAGGCGACATTAGACGTGTTGGCTGCCGCCATACCACTACCTACCACCGGTGAAGAGGACAAGGTAATGAACCATAACAAATCAAAGTGGGCAAGATGCGCTCCGCACTATGGCTGCTCGCCGAGTTCGCTGACACCAAGGAACGAGCCGAGGCGACATTAGACGTGTTGGCTGCCGCCATACCACTACCTACCACCGGTGAAGAGGACAAGGTAATGAACCATAACAAATCAAAGTGGGCAAGATGCGCTCCGCACTATGGCTGCTCGCCGAGTTCGCTGACACCAAGGAACGAGCCGAGGCGACATTAGACGTGTTGGCTGCCGCCATACCACTACCTACCACCGGTGAAGAGGACAAGGTAATGAACCATAACAAATCAAAGTGGGCAAGATGCGCTCCGCACTATGGCTGCTCGCCGAGTTCGCTGACACCAAGAAACGAGCCGAGGCGACATTAGACGTGTTGGCTGCCGCCATACCACTACCTACCACCGGTGAAGAGGACAAGGTAATGAACCATAACAAATCAAAGTGGGCAAGATGCGCTCCGCACTATGGCTGCTCGCCGAGTTCGCTGACACCAAGGAACGAGCCGAGGCGACATTAGACGTGTTGGCTGCCGCCATACCACTACCTACCACCGGTGAAGAGGACAAGGTAATGAACCATAACAAATCAAAGTGGGCAAGATGCGCTCCGCACTATGGCTGCTCGCCGAGTTCGCTGACACCAAGGAACGAGCCGAGGCGACCTTAGACGTGTTGGCTGCCGCCATACCACTACCTACCACCGGTGAAGAGGACAAGGTAATGAACCATAACAAATCAAAGTGGGCAAGATGCGCTCCGCACTATGGCTGCTCGCCGAGTTCGCTGACACCAAGAAACGAGCCTAAATTATGTAGAAAAGGAGGTAACATGTTTTTTTTTTGTCACTGCACCCACCTTGACACATTTCAAACGAAATAGGATAGAAATATAAAAATGTGCCTTAAAAAACTAACTGCTTGGCAAAGAGAACAAATTGCCAAACGTGAACTATGCATCATTGAAGAGTTCCGTTCTGTTCATCATCAGCAGTTCCACTTCATCAAATGTCACTTCTACAAATGTAAATACTTGATTTGTTTATGAAATTACTAAGATCACTATATATATGCCTTTAACATTTGAGGAGTTCCCTCGATTCCTCATGGAAACCATCGTCAGAACACGAACTTGACAAAAAAAATTCTTGAAAATCTAATTTGCTTAACAAACACAGCGAAGAGGACAAATCGCCAAACGTTTACTATGTGTCGTTGAAGAGTACCATTATGATCATCATCAGCAGTTCCACTTCATCAAATGACACTTTTTAAAATGTAAATGCTTGATTTGTTAAATAAAATACAAAAATCACTATATGTATGCCTTTCATATTTGAAGAGTTCATTCGATTCTTCATGGATCCCATCGTCAGAACTCGAACCTGACAAAAATTTGTCTTGAAAATCTAATTTACTTAACAAATACAGCGAAGAGGAGAAATCGCCAAACGTGTAGTATGCGTCGTTGAAGAGTTCCATTCTGATCATCATCAGCAGTTCCACTTCATCAAATGTTACTTTTTTAAATGTAAATGCTTGATATGTCAAAGAAAATACAAAAATCACTTTATGTATGCCTTTCATATTTGAAGAGTTCCCTCGATTCTTCATGGACCCCATCGTCAGAACTCGAACCTGACAAAAATTTGTCTTGAAAATCTAATTTACTTAACAAATACAGCGAAGAGGAGAAATCGCCAAACGTGTAGTATGCGTCGTTGAAGAGTTCCATTCTGATCATCAGCAGTTCAAATTCATCAAATGTCACTTTTTTAAATGTAAATGCTTGATTTGTCAAAGAAAATACAAAAATCACTTTATGTATTCCTTTCATATTTGAAGAGTTCCCTCGATTCCTCATGGATCCCATCGTCAGAACTCGAACTTGACAAACATTTGTTTTGAAAATTTAATTTACTTAAGAATCGCAGCGAAGAGGAGAAATCGCCAAACGTGTACTATGCGTCGTTAAGGAGTTCCATTCTGATCATCATCAGCAGTTCCACTTCATCAAATGTTACTTTTTTAAATGTAAATGCTTTATATGTCAAAGAAAATACAAAAATCACTTTATGTATGCCTTTCATATTTGAAGAGTTCCCTCGATTCCTCATGGACCCCATCGTCAGAACTCGAACCTGACAAAAATTTGTCTTGAAAATCTAATTTACTAGCAAATACAGCGAAGAGGAGAAATCGCCAAACGTGTACTATGCGTCGTTGAAGAGTTCCATTCTGATCATCATCAGCAGTTCAAATTCATCAAATGTCACTTTTATGTATGTAAATGCTTGATTTGTCAAAGTAAATACAAAAATCACTTTATGTATTCCTTTCATATTTGAAGAGTTCCCTCGATTCCTCATGGACCCCATGGTCAGAACTCGAACTTGACAAAAATTTGTTTTGAAAATTTAATTTACTTAAAAATGAACAGAAGTTCCATTCTGATCATCATCATCAGCAGTTCCACTTCATCAAATGTCACTTTTTTAAATGTAAATGCTTGATTTGTTACAGAAAATACAAAAATCACTATATCTTATGCCTTTTACATTGGTGGCAAACAAGCATACGGCTCGCCTGATGGTAAGCAGTCACCGTAGCCTATGGACGCCTGCAACTCCAACATTTGAAGAGTTCCCTCGCGAGTACTCATGGATCCCATCGTCAGAACTGAGTTTTGACAAAAACGGGACCAATCTGTATATATATAAATTCAAACAAAATAATAATTTTCAAAATCGGTTCAGAAATGACGGAGTTATGGAGTAACAAACATTAAAAAAAAAAACATACAACCGAATTGATACCTAACCTCTTTTGAAATCTTGAAGTCGGTTAAAAAAGTAAGGAACGGCACAATGCGCACTCTTCTGGTAAACTTCGGCAGCTCAGTTGGTGAATAGCGATTGGATCAGTTCCAAAAGGTCCCAAGTTCGAATCTTGATCAGAGAAGTGATTTTAAAAAAGGTTTTTTAAATGTTACGTTTATTATTTGAAAATATTTATTATAAAACAGTTGATTTTAAATACAATCAGATTATAAAGGGTGTTGTTGTACAATATTTGGAAAGTTGCGTGAAAGAGACAAGACATATGATATTATACCCGCAGGAGGAGAGCGAGCGCGCGGCGCCCCGAGCGGACGCGTCGGCGCCGCGGCAGCTCGTCACCAGCGACGGCACCTACGCCTCGCAGTCCGCCTTCAGCCTGCCCCAGTGAGTCCACGTTATATTATACCCGCAGGAGGAGAGCGACGGCACCTACGCCTCGCAGTCCGCCTTCAGCCTGCCCCAGTGAGTCCACGTTATATTATACCCGCAGGAGGAGAGCGACGGCACCTACGCCTCGCAGTCCGCCTTCAGCCTGCCCCAGTGAGTCCACGTTATATTATTCCCGCAGGAGGAGAGCGACGGCACCTACGCCTCGCAGTCCGCCTTCAGCCTGCCCCAGTGAGTCCACGTTATATTATACCCGCAGGAGGAGAGCGACGGCACCTACGCCTCGCAGTCCGCCTTCAGCCTGCCCCAGTGAGTCCACGTTATATTATACCCGCAGGAGGAGAGCGACGGCACCTACGCCTCGCAGTCCGCCTTCAGCCTGCCCCAGTGAGTCCACGTTATTTTATACCCGCAGGAGGAGAGCGACGGCACCTACGCCTCGCAGTCCGCCTTCAGCCTGCCCCAGTGAGTCCACGTTATTTTATACCCGCAGGAGGAGAGCGACGGCACCTACGCCTCGCAGTTCGCCTTCAGCCTGCCCCAGTGAGTCCACGTTATATTATACCCGCAGGAGGAGAGCGACGGCACCTACGCCTCGCAGTCCGCCTTCAGCCTGCCCCAGTGAGTCCACGTTATTTTATACCCGCAGGAGGAGAGCGACGGCACCTACGCCTCGCAGTTCGCCTTCAGCCTGCCCCAGTGAGTCCACGTTATATTATACCCGCAGGAGGAGAGCACTACTACTACTACAGAAGAAAAATATGTTGCTAAAGAACTTAAAAAAAGTCAGACAAAATGTCATAAATTACAGTCTTCAATAATTCCTTGTTAAGTATTCGAGGAGATTCCAAACTTTACACGTCCAGTAGTTCCTCTTGGATTTTAGTCCAAATCCAACGCCATCGAAACTCAGTGTTAGAATGATTGATTGTAGCGCGGAGCCCTCGCCGGCGGCCGGCGGCGGCGGGCTGGCGCACGCGCTGCTGGCGGGCGCCGACGGCTTCACGGCGGCCTGCGCCTGCTCCGCGCTCGCCAAGGTCGCGCTCAAGCTCGACGCCGCCAGCGCCACGAGGGCCCTGCATCTCACTGCTGCCCTGTTGGCTCAGCATAAGAAGACCGGTACGTATTATGACTACTTCTATAGGCGAATTGTCTAACGCTTTATACTCTGGGGAGAGCGAAATCGCTCTTAAGTTAGATGCTAGTAGTGTCTCACTTCGATTCTATTAACCTACCAAAAGAAAACGGTTTCTTTCTAAAGACATATCTAACGATAGTAAATGCTTATAATATTACGACTAGTTCTTTAGGCGAAGTGTCTAACGCGTCCTGTTCTGGGGAACACATTGGAGGAGGAAACAATATGTTTCTTGTTTAAAAAATATCGTGCTACAGTACAGTTTATTGAAATATTTTTTATTTGTGTTTATTTATCTTAACCGGAACTACTATTTAAGAGGCTGTCAACACCCAATGTCCTTGAAATTGATATTACTTAAACAGTTTTTTAAGAAAGACTATTTGTTTTAGTCAAGTAAGAAAAATATATGTTCATATTAATTATATTTCAAAGACCGTGGTTGTACTCGATACACGATTGAACGAAATCGGCTCGATAGAAAATAATTGCAAAGATTGGTCTTAAAATCAGAATTAAACGGTTTTATATTTTTATTGTTTTGACTTATGGGTCTGCAATTAAAATCACAATTTCAAAACATTTATATCTAAACCGTGGTTGAGTAAAATATTACATTAATAATCCACTTTTTTTTATTTAAATATTTTTCTTATTATTCCCTTGCCCAGGCCCAGTAACATGCGACAGTGCTATCTCATTTACTCCGATACAAATAGACAGTGTGCGCGCTTTAGGTATTGACAGCCTCTTAAGCGCCTAGTGATTTAATGTTGTAAGCGAAAGTTACATAATACGAGGAATAAACCCCGATAGTAATTGAATATGTATTGTATGTAAAATAATAATTTGTCCCGTTGTTCTCGTACGACAAACTCAATCGTAAATCTCTCGCTAGTGTATTTACATGGAGTTACATTTTCAGCGTCATCAACCACCGGCCTCACCGCCGACGACTTGGAACACGCCGCAGTCTGCCTGCGAGCGGCCGCGGCCAGACCCACCGTCGTGCAGGAGGCCCTCTGCAACCAGGCCAGGAACGCTCTCAACGCGCTACTGCAGGAGCGAGCTAGCTTGAGAGACCACAAGGAGGTACGTAATCAGTGGCCTAACCGTCGATGCCATAGGCTAGACTCACCGTCGTGCAGGAGGCGCTCTCCAACCAGGCCAGGAACACGCTCTCAACGCGTTACTGCAGGAAAGTACACGGCGATTAGGCTGTCCCTAGCTACAACCAGACCATATATTAATTTTTTTCATAGAATTCTTGAAATGTTTACCTTGAAACCTCGAGGAACCTATGGGGAATGCGGATAGGTACGTGGCGTATCTCAGCCACAGAAATCCAAACACACCAATTTCTCCAATAAATATTATAATGTCAATTATATACAACACAGAAGGAATATCCAAAGTTCGGAAGATAGAAACACAGAAGGTAACAGTACGGAAGAACGATAGAAACAGAAAATAAACTATAAATTAAAGCGAAAGCAACAGCGAACGTTATGCGTCTAGCGGTCATGAGCGACATGCGTTTCGCGTCAGTATCGTGCATCGACTGAGGTGGGGCGCGGCGATAGCCGGCCGACACGGAGCGCATCTCAAAACCGGGTGCTCTGAACAAAGGACTGCTATCGCTGTGCGCGTTTGCATTGCACCCGACTTGTTGGCACCGTCAAGAATTGACGGATGATATGTAAACATAACTTGCATATTGTTATTGTGTAAATGTAATATAATATTGTATTCGTTTATATAGTGATATAAGTAAATGTAAAGATATGTATATAAATAAATATAAGTGTATATATTAATATTAGGTTTTATATAAGTGTAAATATGTAATTAATTAAGCTTAGTGTAAGTAAGTGTAAGTGTATGTATAATGTAAGTTTAAGTGGGAAAGTAGCCCACAAACCCATTGCAAAAATTCCTATTTATTCATATAAATTGGAATTTTTGCAATGGGTACCTGTATCTTAATCTATTCTGCCTAGTATATTCCATTTAAAATGAATATTTGTTAATTTCCAGGAGGAGGAGAGCACGGAGCCGCAGACGGTGCCGGTGGAGGCCGGCATCACGTTCGCGGCGCTGGCCGGCGCCGGCGCCGCCGCGGCGCGCCACGACATGTTCGAGCTGTCGCTGTCCAGGGCCGTGGACGGTATGTGCTCCTCGTGTCTCCGCAGTGAGGTCCACACTCGTCGCCCCCGCTGGGCGCGCCACGACATGTTCGAGCTGTCGCTGTCCAGGGCCGTGGACGGTATGTGCTCCTCGTGTCTCCGCAGTGAGGTCCACACTCGTCGCCCCCGCTGGGCGCGCCACGACATGTTCGAGCTGTCGCTGTCCAGGGCCGTGGACGGTATGTGCTCCTCGTGTCTCCGCAGTGAGGTCCACACTCGTCGCCCCCGCTGGGCGCGCCACGACATGTTCGAGCTGTCGCTGTCCAGGGCCGTGGACGGTATGTGCTCCTCGTGTCTCCGCAGTGAGGTCCACACTCGTCGCCCCCGCTGGGCGCGCCACGACATGTTCGAGCTGTCGCTGTCCAGGGCCGTGGACGGTATGTGCTCCTCGTGTCTCCGCAGTGAGGTCCACACTCGTCGCCCCCGCTGGGCGCGCCACGACATGTTCGAGCTGTCGCTGTCCAGGGCCGTGGACGGTATGTGCTCCTCGTGTCTCCGCAGTGAGGTCCACACTCGTCGCCCCCGCTGGGCGCGCCACGACATGTTCGAGCTGTCGCTGTCCAGGGCCGTGGACGGTATGTGCTCCTCGTGTCTCCGCAGTGAGGTCCACACTCGTCGCCCCCGCTGGGCGCGCCACGACATGTTCGAGCTGTCGCTGTCCAGGGCCGTGGACGGTATGTGCTCCTCGTGTCTCCGCAGTGAGGTCCACACTCGTCGCCCCCGCTGGGCGCGCCACGACATGTGCGAGCTGTCGCTGTCCAGGGCCGTGGACGGTATGTGCTCCTCGTGTCTCCGCAGTGAGGTCCACACTCGTCGCCCCCGCTGGGCGCGCCACGACATGTTCGAGCTGTCGCTGTCCAGGGCCGTGGACGGTATGTGCTCCTCGTGTCTCCGCAGTGAGGTCCACACTCGTCGCCCCCGCTGGGCGCGCCACGACATGTTCGAGCTGTCGCTGTCCAGGGCCGTGGACGGTATGTGCTCCTCGTGTCTCCGCAGTGAGGTCCACACTCGTCGCCCCCGCTGGGCGCGCCACGACATGTTCGAGCTGTCGCTGTCCAGGGCCGTGGACGGTATGTGCTCCTCGTGTCTCCGCAGTGAGGTCCACACTCGTCGCCCCCGCTGGGCGCGCCACGACATGTTCGAGCTGTCGCTGTCCAGGGCCGTGGACGGTATGTGCTCCTCGTGTCTCCGCAGTGAGGTCCACACTCGTCGCCCCCGCTGGGCGCGCCACGACATGTTCGAGCTGTCGCTGTCCAGGGCCGTGGACGGTATGTGCTCCTCGTGTCTCCGCAGTGAGGTCCACACTCGTCGCCCCCGCTGGGCGCGCCACGACATGTTCGAGCTGTCGCTGTCCAGGGCCGTGGACGGTATGTGCTCCTCGTGTCTCCGCAGTGAGGTCCACACTCGTCGCCCCCGCTGGGCGCGCCACGACATGTTCGAGCTGTCGCTGTCCAGGGCCGTGGACGGTATGTGCTCCTCGTGTCTCCGCAGTGAGGTCCACACTCGTCGCCCCCGCTGGGCGCGCCACGACATGTTCGAGCTGTCGCTGTCCAGGGCCGTGGACGGTATGTGCTCCTCGTGTCTCCGCAGTGAGGTCCACACTCGTCGCCCCCGCTGGGCGCGCCACGACATGTTCGAGCTGTCGCTGTCCAGGGCCGTGGACGGTATGTGCTCCTCGTGTCTCCGCAGTGAGGTCCACACTCGTCGCCCCCGCTGGGCGCGCCACGACATGTTCGAGCTGTCGCTGTCCAGGGCCGTGGACGGTATGTGCTCCTCGTGTCTCCGCAGTGAGGTCCACACTCGTCGCCCCCGCTGGGCGCGCCACGACATGTTCGAGCTGTCGCTGTCCAGGGCCGTGGACGGTATGTGCTCCTCGTGTCTCCGCAGTGAGGTCCACACTCGTCGCCCCCGCTGGGCGCGCCACGACATGTTCGAGCTGTCGCTGTCCAGGGCCGTGGACGGTATGTGCTCCTCGTGTCTCCGCAGTGAGGTCCACACTCGTCGCCCCCGCTGGGCGCGCCACGACATGTTCGAGCTGTCGCTGTCCAGGGCCGTGGACGGTATGTGCTCCTCGTGTCTCCGCAGTGAGGTCCACACTCGTCGCCCCCGCTGGGCGCGCCACGACATGTTCGAGCTGTCGCTGTCCAGGGCCGTGGACGGTATGTGCTCCTCGTGTCTCCGCAGTGAGGTCCACACTCGTCGCCCCCGCTGGGCGCGCCACGACATGTTCGAGCTGTCGCTGTCCAGGGCCGTGGACGGTATGTGCTCCTCGTGTCTCCGCAGTGAGGTCCACACTCGTCGCCCCCGCTGGGCGCGCCACGACATGTTCGAGCTGTCGCTGTCCAGGGCCGTGGACGGTATGTGCTCCTCGTGTCTCCGCAGTGAGGTCCACACTCGTCGCCCCCGCTGGGCGCGCCACGACATGTTCGAGCTGTCGCTGTCCAGGGCCGTGGACGGTATGTGCTCCTCGTGTCTCCGCAGTGAGGTCCACACTCGTCGCCCCCGCTGGGCGCGCCACGACATGTTCGAGCTGTCGCTGTCCAGGGCCGTGGACGGTATGTGCTCCTCGTGTCTCCGCAGTGAGGTCCACACTCGTCGCCCCCGCTGGGCGCGCCACGACATGTTCGAGCTGTCGCTGTCCAGGGCCGTGGACGGTATGTGCTCCTCGTGTCTCCGCAGTGAGGTCCACACTCGTCGCCCCCGCTGGGCGCGCCACGACATGTTCGAGCTGTCGCTGTCCAGGGCCGTGGACGGTATGTGCTCCTCGTGTCTCCGCAGTGAGGTCCACACTCGTCGCCCCCGCTGGGCGCGCCACGACATGTTCGAGCTGTCGCTGTCCAGGGCCGTGGACGGTATGTGCTCCTCGTGTCTCCGCAGTGAGGTCCACACTCGTCGCCCCCGCTGGGCGCGCCACGACATGTTCGAGCTGTCGCTGTCCAGGGCCGTGGACGGTATGTGCTCCTCGTGTCTCCGCAGTGAGGTCCACACTCGTCGCCCCCGCTGGGCGCGCCACGACATGTTCGAGCTGTCGCTGTCCAGGGCCGTGGACGGTATGTGCTCCTCGTGTCTCCGCAGTGAGGTCCACACTCGTCGCCCCCGCTGGGCGCGCCACGACATGTTCGAGCTGTCGCTGTCCAGGGCCGTGGACGGTATGTGCTCCTCGTGTCTCCGCAGTGAGGTCCACACTCGTCGCCCCCGCTGGGCGCGCCACGACATGTTCGAGCTGTCGCTGTCCAGGGCCGTGGACGGTATGTGCTCCTCGTGTCTCCGCAGTGAGGTCCACACTCGTCGCCCCCGCTGGGCGCGCCACGACATGTTCGAGCTGTCGCTGTCCAGGGCCGTGGACGGTATGTGCTCCTCGTGTCTCCGCAGTGAGGTCCACACTCGTCGCCCCCGCTGGGCGCGCCACGACATGTTCGAGCTGTCGCTGTCCAGGGCCGTGGACGGTATGTGCTCCTCGTGTCTCCGCAGTGAGGTCCACACTCGTCGCCCCCGCTGGGCGCGCCACGACATGTTCGAGCTGTCGCTGTCCAGGGCCGTGGACGGTATGTGCTCCTCGTGTCTCCGCAGTGAGGTCCACACTCGTCGCCCCCGCTGGGCGCGCCACGACATGTTCGAGCTGTCGCTGTCCAGGGCCGTGGACGGTATGTGCTCCTCGTGTCTCCGCAGTGAGGTCCACACTCGTCGCCCCCGCTGGGCGCGCCACGACATGTTCGAGCTGTCGCTGTCCAGGGCCGTGGACGGTATGTGCTCCTCGTGTCTCCGCAGTGAGGTCCACACTCGTCGCCCCCGCTGGGCGCGCCACGACATGTTCGAGCTGTCGCTGTCCAGGGCCGTGGACGGTATGTGCTCCTCGTGTCTCCGCAGTGAGGTCCACACTCGTCGCCCCCGCTGGGCGCGCCACGACATGTTCGAGCTGTCGCTGTCCAGGGCCGTGGACGGTATGTGCTCCTCGTGTCTCCGCAGTGAGGTCCACACTCGTCGCCCCCGCTGGGCGCGCCACGACATGTTCGAGCTGTCGCTGTCCAGGGCCGTGGACGGTATGTGCTCCTCGTGTCTCCGCAGTGAGGTCCACACTCGTCGCCCCCGCTGGGCGCGCCACGACATGTTCGAGCTGTCGCTGTCCAGGGCCGTGGACGGTATGTGCTCCTCGTGTCTCCGCAGTGAGGTCCACACTCGTCGCCCCCGCTGGGCGCGCCACGACATGTTCGAGCTGTCGCTGTCCAGGGCCGTGGACGGTATGTGCTCCTCGTGTCTCCGCAGTGAGGTCCACACTCGTCGCCCCCGCTGGGCGCGCCACGACATGTTCGAGCTGTCGCTGTCCAGGGCCGTGGACGGTATGTGCTCCTCGTGTCTCCGCAGTGAGGTCCACACTCGTCGCCCCCGCTGGGCGCGCCACGACATGTTCGAGCTGTCGCTGTCCAGGGCCGTGGACGGTATGTGCTCCTCGTGTCTCCGCAGTGAGGTCCACACTCGTCGCCCCCGCTGGGCGCGCCACGACATGTTCGAGCTGTCGCTGTCCAGGGCCGTGGACGGTATGTGCTCCTCGTGTCTCCGCAGTGAGGTCCACACTCGTCGCCCCCGCTGGGCGCGCCACGACATGTTCGAGCTGTCGCTGTCCAGGGCCGTGGACGGTATGTGCTCCTCGTGTCTCCGCAGTGAGGTCCACACTCGTCGCCCCCGCTGGGCGCGCCACGACATGTTCGAGCTGTCGCTGTCCAGGGCCGTGGACGGTATGTGCTCCTCGTGTCTCCGCAGTGAGGTCCACACTCGTCGCCCCCGCTGGGCGCGCCACGACATGTTCGAGCTGTCGCTGTCCAGGGCCGTGGACGGTATGTGCTCCTCGTGTCTCCGCAGTGAGGTCCACACTCGTCGCCCCCGCTGGGCGCGCCACGACATGTTCGAGCTGTCGCTGTCCAGGGCCGTGGACGGTATGTGCTCCTCGTGTCTCCGCAGTGAGGTCCACACTCGTCGCCCCCGCTGGGCGCGCCACGACATGTTCGAGCTGTCGCTGTCCAGGGCCGTGGACGGTATGTGCTCCTCGTGTCTCCGCAGTGAGGTCCACACTCGTCGCCCCCGCTGGGCGCGCCACGACATGTTCGAGCTGTCGCTGTCCAGGGCCGTGGACGGTATGTGCTCCTCGTGTCTCCGCAGTGAGGTCCACACTCGTCGCCCCCGCTGGGCGCGCCACGACATGTTCGAGCTGTCGCTGTCCAGGGCCGTGGACGGTATGTGCTCCTCGTGTCTCCGCAGTGAGGTCCACACTCGTCGCCCCCGCTGGGCGCGCCACGACATGTTCGAGCTGTCGCTGTCCAGGGCCGTGGACGGTATGTGCTCCTCGTGTCTCCGCAGTGAGGTCCACACTCGTCGCCCCCGCTGGGCGCGCCACGACATGTTCGAGCTGTCGCTGTCCAGGGCCGTGGACGGTATGTGCTCCTCGTGTCTCCGCAGTGAGGTCCACACTCGTCGCCCCCGCTGGGCGCGCCACGACATGTTCGAGCTGTCGCTGTCCAGGGCCGTGGACGGTATGTGCTCCTCGTGTCTCCGCAGTGAGGTCCACACTCGTCGCCCCCGCTGGGCGCGCCACGACATGTTCGAGCTGTCGCTGTCCAGGGCCGTGGACGGTATGTGCTCCTCGTGTCTCCGCAGTGAGGTCCACACTCGTCGCCCCCGCTGGGCGCGCCACGACATGTTCGAGCTGTCGCTGTCCAGGGCCGTGGACGGTATGTGCTCCTCGTGTCTCCGCAGTGAGGTCCACACTCGTCGCCCCCGCTGGGCGCGCCACGACATGTTCGAGCTGTCGCTGTCCAGGGCCGTGGACGGTATGTGCTCCTCGTGTCTCCGCAGTGAGGTCCACACTCCACACAGGTCCACTGGCAGTAGGCACGTCACATTACCGAATTCCCGCTAGAGGTCTTTGTACCGTGCGTGAAAAATCTTACTGCGCTCTGTTAAGACTGACCGGCACTACTGGTTTTCTAACTTTTGTTTTTACACACTTTTATTTAGCATCAATACCTATATTTGCAACTTAAATGTGTGCTACTTCCTGGTATCTAATTCAGTTGAAATTTGGAGTAATTGCATAGCAAAAAAATGTTTTGATAGTAAATTATTTGTAAGTCCTTTTTAGTAATGTAGAGTATTTTTGTTGAAGGTCGCACGACAGCGCACGAGGAGAAGGGCAGGCTGTCGAAGGTGACGCAGCTGACCGGGTTCTCGGACCCGGTGTACGCCGAGTGCCTCGTGGCCGTCAACCAGTACGACATCGTGCTCGACGTGCTCGTGGTCAACCAGACCGGTGGGTATGCCAAATTATACTACACTACTTATTAGTTATTACACACACGTGCATTGAAATTCCAAATTTTGGGTTATTAGGGTTCCGTAGCCAAATGGCAAAAAACGGAACCCTTATAGATTCCTCATGTCCGTCTGTCTGTCCGTTTATGTCACAGCCATTTTTTTCCGAAACTATAAGAGCTATACTGTTTACTACTTTGCGCTTGTACTAGTTTGCGCGAGAGACACTTCCAAAGTGGTAAAATGTGTCCCCCCCCCCCCCCCCGTAACTTCTAAAATAACAGAATGAAAAATCTAAAAAAATAAATAATATACATTACCATGTAAACTTCCACCGAAAATTGGTTTGAATGAGATCTAGTACGTAGTTTTTGTTAATACGTCATAAATGGTATAGAACCCTTCATGGGCGAGTCCGACTCGCACTTGGCCGCTTTTTTTTTCAATTGCTACACGACTACAAACTCCTTCCCCAGACGACACCCTCCAGAACTGCACCGTAGAGCTGGCAACCCTCGGCGACCTGCGCCTCGTGGAGCGACCCGCGGCAGTCGTGCTAGCGCCGCGCGACTTCGCCACCATCAAGGCACACGTCAAAGTGGCTTCGACGGAAAACGGCATCATATTCGGCAATATAGGTAACCAACTTTATAAGGCAGGGGGAACATATTTCGCAAAATAAATTTGGGCTTTATTTCAAAGTGATAGGGTTTCATTTTGCGTAATTTTTTATAGCTTCACGTTCGTTAAAGGGTTGTGATGGTTGTCGCTGAGGGCGAACCATACATATCCTTCAGCCCGAGGGGCTCGGGGAACGTTTCCAGGCTACCTGAGGCTATGGAGGATGAGCTGACAGAAAACACAAGTTAACTTATCTAAACGGAGTCTTTCGTGCCCTTTATTATTACCAAGAAGTTCACACTTAACTAGGAAGCTATATATACACAACGATCATTCAATAGAACCCGGTATCACGGGGTCGGCCAACGGGCCCCGGTTACGGCGGGAGAGCGGAGCGTTCCCCGGGGAACGGGGTCCGGAATAAACCTCCGGCTGTCCACGGGAACACGCGCGGCCGGGATAGGTTTAGCGGGCCCGGGGCACTGGGAATAGCCACGCGAGGACACGCGCGGCCAGGGAAAGCTATACTACGGGGGGAAAGGAAGTCCTGCGGCTATCTACGCGAGAACACCGTTCCCTACGGGAAGCCCGGGGCGGACGATCGGGCTGAGCAGCCGATGTTTCCAGCGCGGGCTCGACACATCGACTGGCTGTCGCTCTCGTTGTCTTTTCTCTCTCTCTCTAAATAAATAATAGCCCGGCGAGTGAGGAGTGGCCTCGTCAAGTCTATGACTTTTTAGGCTGATCGTTCGTCGCGGCGAGCTACAACTTGCCGGGCTATTATTTATTTAACGTCCCTGTTAAGGACGGGGATGCATAGTGCCTTCCGGGCGTATTTTCTCCTCTCTTCATATCCACAGATGGGTGCGGTGGCCTATCTGTGGCTCTGTGGGTCCGGATTGGGGGCCGGTGGGGAGCGGGGGGCCGGTTCGCGGGACAACGCCCGTGATCGTCTACCCGGGGGTCTCGCGTGGTGCGGCGCGATTACTTGCAGCAACGGACGTTGCTGGCGGGCGCCGCTCGCTGCGGGGCGGCTGCCGTCGTGTTGCGACGTAGCCATCACGTCACAGGGTTACCGACTACTTGTGCTAGATTCCAAGTAGTTTCGATCGCGAATATATGAATATTCAGCAACGATGGTAATTGACTAAATATTACACGCGAAGGAGTCAGCATCGATGTAGTATATTATTCCCGCAGTGTACGAGGTGACGGGCGCGTCCATGGACCGCGGCGTGGTGGTGCTCAACGACATCCACATCGACATCGTGGACTACATCCAGCCCGCCGCCTGCTGCGACGCCGACTTCAGGCAGATGTGGGCCGAGTTCGAGTGGGAGAACAAGGTATTTAGGCCCTAATGAAATAAACAATAACGAGGGCTTATCATGGATACGGAAGGTCACAAATTAAATCAGTATAACAATAAATAAATACACGAGGACGATCTAAAGGAGCCCACCGATTAACGGTCCGCCGGAGGGTATCGGCCAGGCCGTATGTAGGAGGTAGGGTGAAATAAAACATTTCGCTTACGAGTCATATTCTTACTCCCTTATTGATAAACGTGTACTAAACTTACGATGCCGCTGATAATCGTTTGTCCCTATCCATCATACCGATACGTCGGAAAGGGACAAAGGATTATTAGCGGCATCGTAAGTTTAGTACACGTTTATGAATAGGGGAGTTAATGTATATGTGTGCGGGCGTGAGGGAGCGCCGTCTCCGACGCTGCGCGGGGGAGCAGGCGGCGCGCGGGGCGCGGTGGCCGGGGGCCGGGGGGCGGGGGCCGGGGGGCGGGGCGCGGGGGGCGCGGGCGGCGAGCGGCGCGGGGGCGCCTCCCGCGCCGCTCGGGGTGCGCGGCGCCTGCAACGCGCCCGGCAGAGCGACGCCTCACGCCGGGCGGCGCCGCGTACTGATCTTCGCATAATTGTCTTGACCTGAGTATACCGAGCGCCGACTGTTGACCGCTGCAGCGAGTTGTGGACGTGTACCAGCTGAGAGCCCGCCTGTTGCAGGTGTCGGTGAACACCAACATCACGGACCTGCGCGAGTACCTGCAGCACCTGCTGGCCTCCACCAACATGAAGTGCCTCACGCCCGACAAGGTGCGCCACATCTACTACATTATCTACATTTACACTTTCATGTTAAAAACCCACTTTGCTTAATATATTATATTTAGTATTATACGTAGTAGTATAATTATGTAAGTAGTATGTATGTATGTATGTATTGTCTTACTGTTGTAGACTTAAATTTTAAGGGTATTTTAGTTTTAATTTAGTTTGCTATTTAGTTTTTTTGCACCTCCTAATTAGTTAATTTAAGTTTCATTTCTCCACTACCTAAAGGTTGTCTGGAAGAGATCGCTCTGTAGCGATAAGGCCGCCTGTTGTTTACCTCTATCTTCATGTTTTTTATGTGTTTCCATGTACTTTTTTTTTTCAGAGGTTTTGCAATAAAGAGGATTTGTATTGTATTGTATTGTATATTTATTTGCTCGACCGAAGGGCGGCGCGTACCATACGCGCTGACCAGGTCATAATGAAACGAGGGAAACAGTACTCGATAGTCGCTCCGACCAGCGTCACACTAACGACCATGTACGGGCGCCATCATATATATCGGAGCGGCCGAGGCCCTCACAAATATCTGAACACGGCTCTATTGTCAAGGGGTTGTTCAGATATTTTTGAGCATCTCGGCCTCTCCGATATATATGATGACGACTGTACGAGCAGCACGCGTCAGTATGCGCGACGCAGCCACACGCACGTAACACTCTGTCAACGCTGCACTGTAAATCCTGTGCCTCTAGTGTAAATATTTTCGACAGCGAAACGTGACGTACGCGTTTGCGTTAAGTGTCATTTTGTATGAGATTTTTGACTTTCCAAAACGTCCCGCTTGGCGCGCTGTTCAAAAACCCATACAAAATGAGACTTAACGCAAACGCGTACGTCACGTTTCAAAATCGAATTTATTTAGACTAGGGGTACTGAATATCTTCATACAATTTCATTGATATAGGGTTGAAATGGGGTGGGAAATTAAACTATTTTATGTTTTTAGGGTTCCGTAGCCAAATTGCAAAAAAACCGTCCGTAGCAAAAAACGGAACCCTTATAGATTCGTCATGTCCGTCTGTCTGTCCGTTTATGTCACAGCCACTTTTTTCCGAAACTATAAGAACTATACTGTTCAAACTTGGTAAGTAGATGTATTCTATGAACCGCATTAAGACTTTTACCCAAAATTAAAAAAAAAACAATAAATTTTGGGGGTTCCCCATACTTAGAACTGAAACTCAAAAAATTTTTTTTTATCAAATCCATACGTGTGGGGTATCTATGGATAGGTCTTCAAAAATGATATTGAGGTTTCTAATATCATTTTTTCCTAAACTGAATAGTTTGCGCGACAGACACTTCCAAAGTGGTTAAATGTGTCCCCCCCCCCCTGTACCTTCTAAAATAACAGAATGATAAAACTAAAAAAATATATGGTATACAATACCATGCAAACTTGCACCGAAAATTGGTTTGAACGAGATCTAGTAAGTAGTTTTTTTTAATACGTCATAAAATAAATAAAAAATTTTTTTTCATCAAACCCATACGTTACCCATGGATAGGTCTTCAAAAATGATATTGAGGATTGCGGACAATCGCATTTTCGTTGGTCATAATTTGGTTGTTATTATTTGGAGGGTGGCAAACACGCGGGATGGGATGTGCTACGATTCCTCCCGTGGTGCGCATACTATTTTTCTGCTCGACGGAGGCGGAAAGCGGCCACTTCGTTTAGCGCAGCGGGAGCAAAGTTGACGCTTTCCGCCCGCAGAGCAGAAAACTATTTTAAGTTTTTTTTTTTCAGTCATGCAGAAATATTTATAGGGCAGTATCTCCTAAACCGTGCATCGTAGCGCAAAAATAATAAAATTTTCGTTCCCCCTTTAACAACCCCAAACTATTAATAAAAAAACAAATAGGAAAAAAAAGGGAAAAAGCGTAATGGCGTGCGTCGTAGCGCTAAAATAATCACATTTTTTCCCTTACAATACCCCACGCACTGAATAACCTGACACATTAGAACATGAAACAATCATCATGATCATCCTATTTATTATTATTATTATTTCATTGCAAGTTTGAGAAAAGCACTGTACAAATCTCGGCGAGAAATGGGGTTTCCGGCCGCGTATCCCTATCCGACCTCGCTACGCTCGGCCGTCTATATCTACTTGGCCTGCAACCCTTCGTTTTCCGACTTTCCCGTCCTCTATAGTAATGTACTATTTCTGTTCGACGGAGCCGGAAAGCGGCAATTTCGTTTACTGCAGCGGGCTGAATGTTGATGCTTTCCGCACGGAGAACAGAAAAGTAATTTATGTAACCAATTTTCGGTCTATTTGCCGAGTAACCTTTACGACGGACTTTGCACTAACAATATATTAATCAACTGTAGCAATTTAGTTACTTTGGTGTTTACGTTTCTTATTCCAGTACAGAGTCATGTTTAAATTTGCGTTCTTATGTGTATAGAGGTGGCATCTATTGGCCATTAGCGTGTCGAGCACTAGGACATTATTAAACGTATAGTAGTTTTATTTATTTATTTATGTATTTTTTTTTGTCACAGGCACTATCAGGGCAGTGCGGCTTCATGGCGGCCAACATGTACGCGCGCTCCATCTTCGGTGAAGACGCGCTCGCCAACCTGAGTGTCGAGCAACCACTCAACCGACAAGGACCCGTGGCGGGCCACGTGCGCATCCGAGCCAAGAGCCAGGTCAGTGTAGTGTAGTGTAGTGTAGTGACATACAACCTGAGTGTCGAGCAACCACTCAACCGACAAGGACCCGTGGCGGGCCACGTGCGCATCCGAGCCAAGAGCCAGGTCAGTGTAGTGTAGTGTAGTGTAGTGACATACAACCTGAGTGTCGAGCAACCACTCAACCGACAAGGACCCGTGGCGGGCCACGTGCGCATCCGAGCCAAGAGCCAGGTCAGTGTAGTGTAGTGTAGTGATATACAACCTGAGTGTCGAGCAACCACTCAACCGACAAGGACCCGTGGCGGGCCACGTGCGCATCCGAGCCAAGAGCCAGGTCAGTGTAGTGTAGTGTAGTGTAGTGACATACAACCTGAGTGTCGAGCAACCACTCAACCGACAAGGACCCGTGGCGGGCCACGTGCGCATCCGAGCCAAGAGCCAGGTCAGTGTAGTGTAGTGTAGTGACATACAACCTGAGTGTCGAGCAACCACTCAACCGACAAGGACCCGTGGCGGGCCACGTGCGCATCTGAGCCAAGAGCCAGGTCAGTGTAGTGTAGTGTAGTGTAGTGACATACAACCTGAGTGTCGAGCAACCACTCAACCGACAAGGACCCGTGGCGGGCCACGTGCGCATCCGAGCCATGAGCCAGGTCAGTGTAGTGTAGTGTAGTGTAGTGACATACAACCTGAGTGTCGAGCAACCACTCAACCGACAAGGACCCGTGGCGGGCCACGTGCGCATCCGAGCCAAGAGCCAGGTCAGTGTAGTGTAGTGTAGTGTAGTGACATACAACCTGAGTGTCGAGCAACCACTCAACCGACAAGGACCCGTGGCGGGCCACGTGCGCATCCGAGCCAAGAGCCAGGTCAGTGTAGTGTAGTGTAGTGATATACAACCTGAGTGTCGAGCAACCACTCAACCGACAAGGACCCGTGGCGGGCCACGTGCGCATCCGAGCCAAGAGCCAGGTCAGTGTAGTGTAGTGTAGTGTAGTGACATACAACCTGAGTGTCGAGCAACCACTCAACCGACAAGGACCCGTGGCGGGCCACGTGCGCATCCGAGCCAAGAGCCAGGTCAGTGTAGTGTAGTGTAGTGACATACAACCTGAGTGTCGAGCAACCACTCAACCGACAAGGACCCGTGGCGGGCCACGTGCGCATCTGAGCCAAGAGCCAGGTCAGTGTAGTGTAGTGTAGTGTAGTGACATACAACCTGAGTGTCGAGCAACCACTCAACCGACAAGGACCCGTGGCGGGCCACGTGCGCATCCGAGCCAAGAGCCAGGTCAGTGTAGTGTAGTGTAGTGTAGTGACATACAACCGGAGTGTCGAGCAACCACTCAACCGACAAGGACCCGTGGCGGGCCACGTGCGCATCCGAGCCAAGAGCCAGGTCAGTGTAGTGTAGTGTAGTGTAGTGACATACAACCTGAGTGTCGAGCAACCACTCAACCGACAAGGACCCGTGGCGGGCCACGTGCGCATCCGAGCCAAGAGCCAGGTCAGTGTAGTGTAGTGTAGTGACATACAACCTGAGTGTCGAGCAACCACTCAACCGACAAGGACCCGTGGCGGGCCACGTGTGCATCCGAGCCAAGAGCCAGGTCAGTGTAGTGTAGTGTAGTGACATACAACCTGAGTGTCGAGCAACCACTCAACCGACAAGGACCCGTGGCGGGCCACGTGCGCATCCGAGCCAAGAGCCAGGTCAGTGTAGTGTAGTGTAGTGACATACAACCTGAGTGTCGAGCAACCACTCAACCGACAAGGACCCGTGGCGGGCCACGTGCGCATCCGAGCCAAGAGCCAGGTCAGTGTAGTGTAGTGTAGTGTAGTGACATACAACCTGAGTGTCGAGCAACCACTCAACCGACAAGGACCCGTGGCGGGCCACGTGCGCATCCGAGCCAAGAGCCAGGTCAGTGTAGTGTAGTGTAGTGTAGTGACATACAACCTGAGTGTCGAGCAACCACTCAACCGACAAGGACCCGTGGCGGGCCACGTGCGCATCCGAGCCAAGAGCCAGGTCAGTGTAGTGTAGTGTAGTGACATACAACCTGAGTGTCGAGCAACCACTCAACCGACAAGGACCCGTGGCGGGCCACGTGCGCATCCGAGCCAAGAGCCAGGTCAGTGTAGTGTAGTGTAGTGACATACAACCTGAGTGTCGAGCAACCACTCAACCGACAAGGACCCGTGGCGGGCCACGTGCGCATCCATTTTCCTCGCAAGTATGTTGAAAAACGTCGTATGAAACGCGTGTGCATTGCTCATTACACATATCGGCTTACTTATTACGCACAATTTCGCCTCATGTGTACCAACGTAGCACACTTGTATCACAAATGTACTATTAAATTAAAAAGTACTAAATTTAGTGCCGATGTAATGAAACGCGTACATAAAGCAAGTCAATTATTTCGACAAATCTATGGCAACAGATCTATTTTATTCTTGTATTTGGAATACTGATAATAACTATGGATGTGAAAATAAAATACTTAAACTCAAAAATAAATTACGAAAAGCCTAATTAAGTAAGATTATTGTTACGTTTGCAATATTTAAACATTGAAAAAACGTTTGACTGACGGCAAGTATGATACACATAAAATTATAATGTTGTTTAGATTCTGCGTAGTTAAATACTTCTTTAGTAATTTACGATTTTACAGGTCGATTCAAGACAGCTGGTACGAATGGAATGAACGAAACTTTCATTGTATCATTTTTTGGTTAATGTGATACACACATTGATAGTTTCATTAACTCATTTATCCGTTCATGTCAGCTCTTGTGACCTCTTGTGAGCCCACCGTGCACCGTCTTACAACATATAGTGCTATACAAGGTGCCCGTGAGCATTGCGTGAGATTTTAACGGTGCATTCCTGATGGCAACAGAAGCAAAAAATGTTATATGACTTTTTGTGACTTTCCGACAAGAAAAAAAAATCCCTTTTTTTGAACACTCCTGTATATAAAACGTAATTTTTATTGATAAACACATAACCTAAAATTAACTAAAAAGTTTTTTTTTATTTGAGGGTAGCCTCTCTAATACATTTTTTAAAATTTTCGATGTCAATCAATAGGTATGTCCAGACTAGACCTCAACGTGGCAATACCGCAGTCAAAAATGTGTTTTGTACCGACTTATGGCGAAAGAATGACTTCGAAAAACATTTAATTATCTCTGAAACTAGGCCTAATCCAGAAAATTTTATATGACATTTTAGTTTCTAAATATTACCAGGAATGCTTAGTTAAAATGTCTCGCAATGCTCACCTTGTATATCTCCACTGATCCTTTGGATTTTCGACAAAACCGCCTGTTATATGCCTTTTTTCGTTTTTGCAATCTTAACTTAAACAACTTGTGTTGCTATTTGTACTGACCATCCGTATACCTTATCACAAAGACACAAGGCCTACCCGTGGTCAGTCCCCATCAGTACACACAACAACCTCTTGTGGCAGGGCATGGCGCTCAGCCTCGGCGACAAGATCAACCAGATGCACAAGACGCCGCCGCAGAAGGCCGCCCCCGCCGCGCCCTCCATACCCGCCGCGTAGATTATTACATGTACTCGTATTATTCTGAATTAAATATTATCGTATAGTCGACTGGTTGTTTTACTTAATACTGTAGGACAGAACCGCGGACGATACAGGGTGGAATTTCTTAATGGGTCAGTGAGGGCAGCTATCAGATCCCGTGCTGCTACGCGAAAACGATCTTAGAAGACCTTCCCTCGATTTCAAATCAATGAAGATTGGCGTTTACAGATTTTGGAGAAAACATACAGGGTGCGAGAAAAGGGTTATTTTTGACAAACTTGTTTTATGCCAATCGATCCCATTCCTATCCAGGATCAAAAGCTTGCATGAGACCAAAAAAATAAACGGTTAGAAAAGCCACAAATCTAGGAAAACTGTCCTATACAATTTGTATGAAAATGAAAACTTATTTCAACATTCTATTTTTATGCCAATCGATTCTATTCCTATCCAGTATCAATAGCTTCCTAGGGGTCAACTTAAGGTAATATCCAATAAAAAGCCACACATTAAATAAAACTTTTTCCATACATTTACTATGGACAGAAAAAAAGTTTTTCTCGCACCCTGTATGTTTTTTCCAAAATCTGTAAACGCCAACTGCCACCACTAACCCATTAAGAAATTCCACCCTGTATATCCTAAAGCATAGCATTGAGCAATTATTTCATGAAACCGATGCTGCCAAAAATACAGAGGTGCGGGAGACGCGTTGAGCGAGGAAAAGTACCGTATGCGTGGCAGAGGGGTCACCCGGGGTCTCTATTGTTTCCCATAAAGTTTTAAGTCATAATGTATTGTTGTTTTCGTTAGTCATAATTTGGTTTTTCTCAGAAACGCGCAACTTTTCAGGATTGCCATAAAACAAACCTAACCTAACCTATATCTATAAGATAACCCAAGGAAATTGCTGAAAAGTTAACGGTTTCAGAGTTATGACTAATGATATTCTGACTATCATTACAATAATGTAAGTCATAAGACTTACAATAATTATGTCAAACAAAGGGATCCGGGGTCACCCGACTATGCTTATGCCTTTAGCATTAGTGCTCTGTGGACAGAACCCTCCTCCCTCTCAGTAGTACAGAATACCATGCCTACCGCACCTGCTACATGAGTACCATACCCGCTGCATAGATAATTTACACGTATTCGTATTATTTAGAAATAAATCCATCTCATATTATAAATGTGTCTGTTTATCTGTTACCTCTTCACGCTTAAATCGCTGAACGGATTTAGTTGAAATTTGGTGTAAAGATAGCGTGAGTCCCCCGGACGGATATAGAATAGTTTTTATCCCGGAAATAATTCCTTAAGAGGTTGAAAATTATCTCACTCTACTCCGAAAGTGAGATAATTGATGCATCGCCTGATAATAGTTGTAAGCATTACGCTCAAATTGAATGATTGCCTTTACACTTTATTAAGGCGTTATATAGTTATCTCTCAAATAAGATGAAGTCGCGGGTAAAAGCTAGTATTGCTATAGCTAGTATTGTCATGTAGGAGACTGGTTGTTTCAGGTGCGGTAAGGATGGTATTCTGTATGGTGAAGTACAGAATAGCAAACTCACCATAATACCTAGTGTTGGTTAAGAGTATAAAGAGTCCTTTGAGTCCTCGGCTTTGAAATTCGATTCAGTTCACTCTGCCGAATTGATCATACAATGTGACATTAAAAAAGTTTATTTTATACAGCGTGGGGTTTAATTCGGACACCCTAATATTATGTTCACGAGATACTGGATTGGAATACGGAAAGGCACACAAAAATAATTTATTTACTTGTAAAAAAGCCCTTGAGGCCTACTTGGAAAATACATCTATGGATTTTGAATATAATTAAGTTTAAACTCGAGTTCTTTTCATCTAGTTAAGACCCGAGTCTTTTGTAGAGACTTGAGCCCTTTTCAGAGAACTCTCAATTTTTTGCAAACAATTTCGAAAGGTATATTCGTGGATTAGGTATCCATAATAACGCTTGATTTAATAACTGCAATTTAGGTAAAACCTATAAAATTATTGACGGAGTCTTTATTTGGAGGCTCGAGTCCTTTTAAATTACTCTTAAAAAAAGACTCAATAAATGACTCGGGACTGAAAAGACTCAGCAGTTTTTTAAGCGCCGGGTCTCGTAAAAAACGAGTCGAATTCCTCCAATTCGGACTCGAATTCCTAAACACTAAGCGTACCTGCTGCCTAGCTCGTTTACACATATGTATCTTATTAAAATATTATCATCCTCGTATGCAGGCTGTTTGTTTACAAATTCTACTACTAGTTTCATGAAAGGAAGATGCATATAGTAAGTACCTAATTAAAACGTACAAGCGCCAGCAACACGGGTGACTGAACTTACAGTAAAATCCTAGCGGGGTTGGCGGGGCGTAGTATTTTAGAGATGGCGCCAGCATAGCTTGCCCGGTCAGGCCCTTGTCTGATTAAACTAGGAAATAGAAGTTCATATGAGATATCCGCAAATTTTGATGCTAGAGGTTTGAAAATTGACAAAGGGACTCCTTGTCATAAAGAATAAAATACATGATTCAGGATTCTTTAAACTTCCCTCCAACCTTTAAATTAGGGGATAGCTCTACGCAACATAAGTAATCAGCAAGTTAAGCAACTTACAAAAAGTAGCGAAATCCCACCAAAACATTTTCATGTAAAATGTTCTCAAGACGAGACCATGTGGCTCGCACTGTCAAAAAGTAGATGATCTCACGTAGAGCCAAACTTCTAATTATACACGTCCTAACCTCACAAACTCTAAACTAGTCTACTCCTTAGTCAAAATAATGTGGCTTGGCCGTTTCGTTCCTATACAACATCTATTGTAATTATTGTATAACACAAAAATAATGAAGTTTTTCACCTTACGCCCATGTGCCTGTATCAAAACGGCCAAGCTACATGTTATGGACTAAGGTAGGTAAGGTAGAGTTTGTGAAGTTAGGACGGGTAGAGTTAGAAGCTTGCCTGTTTACAAGAGATCTGATTACTTTTTTAGCCACATGGTCTCGTCTTGGCACCATTTTACATTAAAATGTTTGGTGGAATCATGGTGGGATTGTCCTTTCCGGATCGTCACATTCTCAATGTGAACTTTTATTATTTATTTTCATTGTTGTGATGAACCGAAAACGAATTATTTCATACATAAAACACCTAAAACTAAATTTACTTTCCATTCTCTTCACACATCTTACTCAAAATGATGTCCCATGGGTACCGTCAACTGCTTCAACATTGCCTAGCCATGTCAAACATTGCCTGACTTGAAAATCAGCGGTAAATACTCTACCAAACCGCTATCTTATATTTAATTCTTAATGATGGGTGACCGTTAAGAGGAATACGACATACACATTGCTATTTAGTACAGAATCACTGTTTTTTCAAGCCAGGCAATGCAATGTTTGGCATGGAAGGCGATGTTGAAGCAGTTGACAGTAGCAATGATGTCGACAGATTAAGAACTTACATGATATTTTAAGTAAGTTGTATGCATCTATATTTTTGCACTTGACTGTATGCGAGCGACGCGGTCAGGGGATTCAACAAGAAAACACTAAAAGAATTTATTATTTTTTTACACAAATAATATGTATAGTCCCACCTAGGTATATATTATGTACTAGGTAAGTAGATACCTGGTCGTTGGAAGTTGTAAATAAAGAACTCTCACGCCTTATGAATAAATTAGTTTATTGTGACGTCAGAGTTGTTGCGACGCTAGTGTAAATGTATAAAATGTCCTCGTTCCGTGAGAGTGCAACAGTATAAATAATAAAAATAATTTATAGTAATAAATTAATGGCGTTACATGCCAAGCGACTTTCTCCGTTGGTTTCTGCCCGGCGATTAATCTGAAAAAAGACATTATAAAATTAAAATAAAATAGTCTGTACACTAGAAATAATAATACTTTCTAGAAATTGTAATAAGTAATCCCATCAAAAACATTGTCATGTAAAATGTTACCAAGACGAGACCATATAAAGCTCGCACTGTCAAAAAGATATCAGATCTCTTGTAGAGCCAAGCTTCTAACTCTACAAGCCCTAACTTCACAAACTCTACTCCTTAGTCAAAATATATGGCTTGGCCATTTCGTTATCGTCACATGGGCGTAAGGTGAAAAACTATTCAATATTCATTATTTTTTATTATATATACAATACTTCCTATACTAACGAAACGGCCAAGCCACATATTTTGAGTGAGTTAAGGAGTAGAGTTTGCGAAGTTAGGGCTTGTAGAGTTAGAAGCTTGGCTCTACAAGAGATCTGATAACTTTTTGATAGTGCGAGCCTTATGGTCTCGTCTTGGTTACATTTTACAATGAAATGTTTTTGATGGGATTTCATTTCTTTTTGTAAGTCGCTTATGACAATCTTCCATCCCCTAATTTTAAGGGTGATTTTCTATTAAAAATCCTAAAATATTCCCCATATAAACATCAACCCCCTTCCCCCCCCCCCCCCTTAACGCCCTTTTTCACCCCCTTTTTAACCTTACGGGGTGAATTTGGGATTGAAAACTATTCTATATCCTTCCCCATAACAAAAACTATCTACATGCCAAATTTCAGCTTCCTAGGACATCAAGAAGTACCCTAAAGGTTATGATGATCATCAGTGAGTGAATGAGTCAATGACTAAATCGGGGTTTTTTAGATATAAATAAAATCGAAAGTATGAGAGCTAGGCACTTGAAAATTTTTATACTTAATAAATCCACTATTGACATTATACCCCGAGAATTTGGTTTATCTGGTATAATCCAAACCTAAGTTATGAGGATTCAAAAAAACTGCGAAGCGCTTCGAGAAAAGGTAGGTAGTGCCCTTGCACTTGGCTTTGCTCGTCTTGGCGGATGGCGTCCAGATATACCCAAAAGACAAATTTTATTTTTATATAAATGATTTTGTCTTAGAAAATGTGGGATATATCATGAAAGTGTGTATTTTTTTCTTATTTAATGCATGTTAGTTATAAGATGTAATGTTTTGAAAAGATGTGTCACGCCGAGTTTCTTGCCAGTCCATATTGGGATACCCTCCTCCAGTTGAGGAGGGATTTAAATCTTCTCGGGTCAGAGGTGTAGGGTTAGAGCCGGTGTAGCTTTATTGGACGTACATAAGCGCATTGTAATATGCCTACTTGAATAGTAAACTATCTTTATCTCTTTAACCCTGGAAGACGCAAGTGGCCCTTAGCCGATCAAAAACAAAACATTGCATCTAAGTTTAACAAGTAATGGCCGGCAAAACAAACCAGCTTTAAGAGTATTTACAAAGCACATAAACTTATTCACAATACTCACTTATTCCTCCTCTTCTTCTTCCTCCTCCTCCTCCTCCTCTTCCTCTTCTTCTTCCTCCTCCTCCTCCTCGACCTCCTCCTCGGGCTCGTACGCGGGCTCCTCCTCCTCCTCGGGCTCGGCCTTGATGTCCTCCTCGCCCTCGGGGGTGTCGGTGTCACCCTTCTTCTTGCCTGGTCGCTCGCCGAACCATTTGGGCAGTCTCGCTATTCGTGGGAATATTTATATTAGGAACAGTTCAAGGTAAGTTCTGGAAGTCTACCGCGTTCGTCGAAATCAATCTATATAAAGATAAGACAAACTAAAAAAAATACTCGCGGCCGACTCTAGTATAGCTCAGAAATTGTTGCAAGCCACATATGAGTACGTCTGCTTAATTATTTCTAGTATTACGTCATTTAAAACCTTCTATTCGATTAAACGATGAGATAAAATTGACATTATTTTGAGGTTATCATCAATTAATCCTATAATCTAATATTATCCGATTTTGAACTAAGCATGTTTATAGGAAGCTTTAAATTCTGATTACGTGTTAGAAACACAAAAATTCTATTTGAAGTAGGTAAGCAAGAAGTTCTGAAAGTTAAACGCATAATATTTCTTTGAAGCAGAATAAAAAATAATGTTGAACTAAGATAAGGTTAGTAGTTTCATATGCAGGTTCACAAGTGTTAAACAAGAAGATTGCCAAACAAAAAATAAAAGCAGGAAAAGATGAAGGCGGACAGTTCTCGAAGCGTCGTAAAAGTCTATCGCTGGAAGCTAATCTCTGTGACTGCAACCACCACAGATGGCGGCGTACTGAGTACTTACCCTTTTGCCTGCCTCCGAACTGCTCGGCCTTCTCAGACCACACCTTCTCGAGGAAGTCCTTGTTCAGTTTCTCTAGGTCCTAGGTCATAACACAGGGGATAAATACATGACAGGTGATAACAGGGTGCGGGGAATACACGACCTGTGCGGTCTTAAAACTATGTTGCTTCAAGTCTTTTGATATTGAAGGGGGAGGGCCCTCGCTCCGAGTCGTTCCTGGTGCAAAGGCTGTCCATGGTAATCCTTTAAACCTTCGCACCGGGGATGGCGGGGAGCGGTTAGTTTGTGTAAATTTTTAGTTGTAATTTTTAATTGTTAATTTTATGCACAAAATTTATGAATTTTGAGTTTTTGATTTTAACCAAAGCGTGACATTGTAAGCTTTAATTACTCAGACTTGAAACGACTTAGCAGTGCTTAGAAGACATTCACATTACAGTTCCTTAGGATTTGACATGTATGACGTGTTCAAGGCATGCCGTGACGACATGCTGGGGAAATCGAATGGGATACGTAGAATCACACAAGGTACCATTCTGGGTCCCTTACTTCTAGTCCGATTCATAAACTGTTCCATCTTCTCGTTCCACATCTTATCCATCGTCTCTGCTATAAAATTATCGTAGCCCTGTATTTAAAATACAAGTTCAATGACAGGTGTTGATTGAAGGTAAAATTCACAGTGTTCGGCATGTCAAGTATATTGTATATGTAGCATGTACTCGTAGGTTTTTTTGAACTTAATTACTTACTAAATAGCCTTACCGGGCTATATTAATGAATTTAAATTCGTCTATTGGTCTTTATCTTTGTATGAGACCAGCCCATTTATATAAAATACTGATATAAATTTGAATACGTTTTTCTATGTGAACTTACACCCTCGAAGAGTTTCTTTTTGTCGTCGTATGACCGTGTGTCCACGCGCCGCTCGTATTTTGACGCGACCTGGATCTTGGGCTGAAAGACAAATACATTATTATCGACACAACATTCATATGTTCAGAAGGCTGACTTCAATAATAAACTGAAGTCAGCCTTCTTGTAGACAATATGTTACTTTTGTAAATTTAGTGTTGACATATGTCCGTTCATACTCTTACGATTGCCTTTACAAATTGTACTTATAGAACAATTCGGTTACTTACGGGGTGCTTGCCTGTGAGGGCTTCGGGGTCGAGACCCTTCTTTAAGGCCTTGTGTCTGAGCTGCTGCTTTTGTCTTTCTTTGAGCTCTTTTAACTGTTGACAAAACCAATTTGGTTAACTCAATGTTTCCTATTAAAAGAAGATATATTTATTTACCTATCCGAGAACACTATTAAATTCGAGATTATTTTGCAAAGAATTATATGATTTACAAATGAATCAAAGACCTAGAGTATTTTTTGTTGTTTTGAGTTCGAAGTCCATATATTCCATAACAGTTAAAAAATTGACTTTAATTTGTCCTTTTAAAAGGACATGGGGACTTAGGAGGCTAATATGCAGAAGATTTTTTATATTTTAAACTTTATAGCACAATAAGAAAAAAAGGACAAAAGGCGGACTTAATGCTCTAAGGCATTCTCTACCAGTGAACCACGTGCTGGACCAATCAGAAATTACTAAAACATAATAAAGATACTAAAGAGGAATAGTACTCACGTCGTAGTCCTGCCTCTTTTGCCTCTCCTCGAGATCGTACTTCTCGGTCTCGAGCTTGACAATGCAGTCCCACAGTTCCTGGGCCTTGACGCGCAGCTTTTCCGTGGACAGGTTGTCGATGGACAGCGGCTTGATGCGGATGGACAGGGAGATCCTCTTCTCCTCCTCGAGCTGCTCCTTGGTCTTGTTGCGCTCTAGTTGAGCGTTGGAAAGGCCGAACTGGAAAATGAACGTTTGGTTATTAAATCTTGTTAACAACATAGTTTGAAAATCTCTACGACCGGCTGATAGGGAGAATTCTGATCGGCTGAGTTGAAAACATCAAGACGATTTTCTTTTGGAATGATATCTATATTTTTTAACCATCAATATTTTTATCTGCCTCGCTGTTTGTAACTCCTTCGATTATTATTTGTATTGTGAAATTCAAACGTCTCGACTAAATTTGAATATAAACTTATTTTTGAGCTAGCCGAACGGCTAGCTTGAATATTTTTAACGCAAACATAGAGTCCATGTATGTTATTTCTGCAGCTACTTCGCAAGCCACGAGAACGTTTATAGTGATGCCCAGTTTGTGGCTGCCAGGTCAGTGCAGAAAACTTAGACGGACTATATTGACGGAAGATATTGGTCTGTTTTGCAAATATAAGTAGAAGAAGGATGGGCTATTTTGGCACCAACACAGTTGCCCCTAGTCTATATGTCTACACTCACGTTGTCGCTCTTCTTCTGGATAGTGAAGTTAGGTCCGGTCTTGTTGGAGTCCTTCATAGCCTGCAGCATGGCCTGACGCTTCTTCTCGGCCTCCTCCAGTCGCTGCCTCTTCTCCTCAATGTCGCGCTGTTTCTTCTCCTCCAGCTCGCGCACTCGCCTCTCCTCCTCCTCCTTCTTCTTCTGGGCGAGGCGCCTTTCTTCTTCAGCGCGGGACACCTGACGATCAAACGAGGATTGATTTACTTATTAAATTTTACAAATGCAGTTAATGAATTTTCTGCGATGTATGTGGTTGTTGACTAAAATTGCTTTTATCTCTCCTTATTAAAATTAACACACTTTTTTTTGCATCATTATGTTTAATCAAAGTGCTTATTTCCTGGCTCAATAGGTACCTGTGCCCTTGATGGCATTAAAATGTATTAAGTTTTGTGACCGATCCCAACATATGTATTTGTAGATAAATGTTTTTGGATATTCATTTTTATCTCTCGAAAATACTACGATACTTTAGGAAAAACTAATATTTGGTGGTTCAGCATTAACCGGAGGCGAAGCGAATAATGGTGATATCGCGTTACCTTGCGCTTGGCCTGCTTCTCCTTGAGGCGCTTGAGCTCCTCCTCCTCTTTGGCCCTCTGTTTGCGCCATTCGTTGATGTAGTCCTTCAGCTGTTCGTCCAAGTCTGACCGCTTCTGGTCTTGACGCTGCAAACATTTTACAATCATTTAAAATTTTCTCGTAATAAGCATCTGATTTAGAATTCATTTTATTTGTTTCTTTTACTTCAATGACCAGAATATAATCCAAATCAGAACAAATCATAATCTCGATTACCCCTAAATTGTTCAATAGATCTGTCACTTGGATACAACATTTGTGCAAAATGTATTATTTAAATTTATTAAATAGGCCAATCGAACTAACACTAGTAGATATAAAAAAAGATAGTAGATATGTTGTTATTCTGATGAATTTGAAAGCTTGGATCTCAGTCTAGATTTCCTGTATAGCACTTATTGAAAATTCCATTACAACAAGTAAAGAAGCTTGTAGGAAAGAATAGTTATGGAATTAAGGTGTGAATAATTTTGAAATTAACTGGACATTTTAAATTTGTATAAAAATGGGATATACAGCTTACCTTGATGAATTCGACATCTCCGCCTCCCTCGCCCCTGTAAACGCAAAGAACACGTTAATCTACGAAACAACAGTTGTAGATGTTAATGTTATGAATACCGTTCTGATAACGGTATTATAGAAGACGCAAAGCAAACTGAATACCGGGGTCGTAAAGCTTCTCGGTCACACTCGCTTGGTCGTAGGTAGAGTGATAGAGATAGTAATATAGCCCCGGTCGTTGGTTTGGTTTGCGGCTACTATAGTGAGTGCGGACGGACATCACCAACCAACAGGTGTTACAGCGACTCTTCCCTGTAGTTAGAGTTTTTATTGTCATTAGACTCCATTATCCAAGCGAATTCTGTACACATTGGGCCGATTTTTGTTTTGTTGTAGTTTTATTATTTCGTCAGATTTTGACAATATTTGGTAAATTTGAAAAGCACCTAATTCTGGGTGGAATAAATACGAAATCCCAAATATATGTAATTTTCCGTTGAGTTACGAAAATACCATGCGTTTTCGTAAGCCAGAGGAAAGTTTTGTAGAATATACAGTAAATATGCACTTATATTACATAGAATTGGGAACTATATGTCCACCAAATTATATCGAACTCTGACGAAAAAAAGACTACAAAAAATAAAGCTCGGCTCTATTGTTAAATCTTTAGTTTTCTTTTAGCATTAGCACTTTACACCTAGTTTTAGCGTGTGTTTAATTTACTGTTTTCTTAATCCGTAGTTTGTGTTTGTGTGCTATTAATGACATATATAATTACCATGGGGTGTAGACATTAGATCACACGTTAATACAAGGTATCATGCTCGTGATGCCGTCCGGCCATGCCACGCCAGTATCCACTGACCGAGTTGCGGCGCGGGCGACGCCAGCACAATTTCGAAAATAGATTGGCTACCGGCGGTCGAAAATAGACACGCTACGGTGACGGCGGTTTACGCCGCCCGGTCATCTGGCCACGGTATTATTGGATTCGGGGATTCTACAGATCACACCCGCGCCTTTAAAGTTAATAAGTAGTTACATGTTAGTGACACCAGAGAGGTGCGACTTACGCGATCGACGGTCTACTCCTAGAAAAAGAAAACAACGATCAGCCGCTACGTACTCATCGACCAAACCAATCTGTATAAGCGGTGAGGGGTTAGCGCCACACTGCTGCAGTTGTAGCCGTTTCTACAATTTTGTATAATTTTCCTGACTAAGCTTTAGTAGAGATTAATGTTTGCCAATTCATTCCAATCTTTACGGCTACAAGCGAAGCGACTTTAATATGACAACTGTTGGAACTACTTACTCTTGCCTCGGAGCAGGCCTGCACCGCGGCGGCAGCGAGGAAAAAGAAAAAAGGACACAGATTAAAATATATTCCGCTGATAATCATGTAACATTTAACATATATACGATATAAAAGACAAGATAGAAAGCTTACCGTGTTAGTGCACACGATCACAAGAAAACCTGGGGGCCTAGCCAAGATAACAATCGTACATCGACAAACGCCAAACGAAAAGTAAAAATGTATCGGCATGACAGATGCTTCGAAAAGCCACGTGTCTATTTCCATACATTATTTAAATTTCGATTGACGATTTCCATCAACGGTTCTCAACTTAGCTAGGCCCTCTGAGCTCAATGAGTGTTTAGACATTCACAGTGCGCGAAAGATCAGCTTATACTTACTTCTCTTGTTACACTGATCTTTCAACTGAAAAACACCAGGGTGCATGAGTATGTATTAGAAAAGTAGTCGAGTTAAGCGCTTGGTGAGCGGCGGTCAGTCTGAAAGCAACAGAAGCGGAGACTTAAGCGCTAGAAGCGTTAGAGAAACTTAGCCTAGTTTAGCGAAGTTAGTGTGAGTGCCGGATCAACAAGGGCACGCCACTTACTTCCTGCAACAAAAGAGAAAAATAGGAGTAGGTGAGGGCGTGCACAGGTCCCGTGAGGGCGGAGAGCCATGCCGGCCTTATTCTACACTGAAATGAAGACTCGCCAAGACAATCAGGCCGAGAAAAGCTGAAGTGGTCCAAACCAAAACCAAAATCTAATCAGAACTAATTTGTTGGAAAGATAAGTCGAAAGAAAGAGAGAGTAGCTTTGAACTTACGTCTCGGGGACTTCTTCTTCTACTTCCTCCTCCTCGGAGCCACTGTGGAAGAGAGACAGGTGAACATCGGGGTAGACACATACATGCTTGGTGTTGACACAGATGGAATCATGGAGAGTTGTGGTTCAAAATGTTAACAAATAAGGGATCGACATGAAAACATCAAAGTAATAAAATATTGACATTGGGAGACAAGTAAACATAGTTACAAAACAAGGAGGGTAACATTTATATATGTGTGTTGTTGTGTGTTGATTTGAATGTAGTGCTGTATTATGTGTATACTTACGAGTATTCTTCCTCGTCAGACATGGTGGAGGGCTATGTAGTCTGCAAAGTAAGATATAATAGTTAAATTGGTGTTTGATCTTTCAGAACCTGCAGACTACCGCGAACATCAAAACACGAAATTTCATTATCTGCGTCTGCATTCTGCATCTCTATCGTTCGAGTAGTCAAGAGCGATAGAATGGCAGATAATGAAAATGGTTTGATATTGGTGGTAGGCCTTTTGCTCGATCCTGAGATGAGTATTTATTGAAATAACGACTAGGTATAATTAAATTAGAGGCTCGGAAAGAGCCGCTGGATTTGAAAAGGTTGAAAGACCGACACACAAGTTGACAAGGTCTGTTACTTGTAATATTTTCTAATGTTCCTGCCGTTGTATCACTACTTGCAATTTCTTCTCTTTATTCCATAAGTCATATTTATTTAATCGTATGGCATTATATATACATTGAGGGCAATCAGAGTGTAGCCTTGAGGTTGCTAAGCCAGGCAACCAAGTCAGGTGTCACGGTGTTCAGGTCCTCAGCAGGCCAAAAGGGTTCGACCTTCCTCGGAAAATCTGATGCCGCCTGAACAGGTTGAGAACCGGACATGGCCGCTGCAATTCAGGCACACACAAATGGGGATGGACGGCTTCCCCACTTTGCGAATGCGGAGAGTAAGAGCAGACCATAGAATATATCTTCCAACGCTGCCCACTCCACTCATAAGTCATAGAGTGAGACCAAGATAAGTTGGCAGCGATTTTTACAGTCCAGGCAGTGCTAAGTTTACGTAACACTTGTGCAGGCTGGGCTACCAAAATCGCTGCCAATTTATCTTGGTCTGACTCTATCATATCAACATTATTAGTAACTAACGCTTAATTTAAATCTTCCTCTATTATGTTTTTGTCTGTATTTCATACGTCTGATTTTGTTTATAAAGTGTTCATTTGTTTATTACTACCTATATCAGTATTAACAATTAAACCTGGTCAATTGTGATCTCCATTACTGGATATTTGTTTATTTCAAGTACTCATCAGATTTTCAACGTACAGTCCTTAATATAAATATTGTTTTTATTGGCAGGCAAACTGTTTCATACTATCGCAATGCAAGGCATCATGTCATCAAAATCAAAATCATTTCCAACTTCTTTTGCGTCTCAACTCCAATATACCTCATCAAATTATGCTTTATATCAATCTTCGTCGATCGTTATTAACAATTGTCAATCCGTCATTAAATTCAGTCGCGTTCGATCAACAATCAAATCTAGTAATTACCGTCGTGTGCCAAATGCTGAGGTATGCGCGTGGGCGCGCGGCGCGAAAACTTAAAAAAACCTGCATATTGTTTATGAAGAAGTTATTTCGGGAGATATCTCGTAAAGCACACCTACTGAGCTGGCAGGCGTTCAACGAAAGTGTAAAATTAACCGGTGCTGTTGCCTAGGATTCGGATTTCGACGGACCTTGAATTTAGTTTAATCTGTTGGAATCCTTAATTGCCTATTGTATTCGATTAGCGTAATGAGATTTATTATTATTGGGGTCATTACCTAGATTTAATAAGTTTGATTACTTTTTTTTAACAGTATCTTTATCCTAAGTAAGTTCCTTAACATCCTTATTATGATCAACTAAGAAGATATCGTTATTATCAACAACGATGTGTTGACGTGTAATACTAGTTAGTTCTTCCTAGTTACAGATTTCCGTCATTCAATCTTCAATTTTGTTAAGTCCATAATAATAATCTTCATATTTATTAACATTGGTATAGTTATCATAAACGTATTCATTCTAATCACCATTTATCTTCTGACCTTTCTTTAAAATTTCATTTTAAAATATATGATGACTGGTCGTGTTTACTCGAAGGTCAAGAATTATAATTGAGGCTACAATATCAGTCCTAGTTTAAACGGTATCCCATTTAACTTGCTTTTCTATATCTCATCAAGGATTGAAAGTGAAGAAATGCCCAATAAAAAACTGGAGCATCGCACTCGACTGTCAGACGTTTTGTAAGTGGGAGGATATTTTTAAATATGAGCGGCTCCGATCTACTGCTTGCCTTCAGGAGTTTTAGCGCTAGGAAGAGTATTCACAATTATATGTTATATTTTGACTACTGTAACTTATGTTATTCATCTTTCGTTATTGTTTTTGATTAATGTGTATCATTTACCTCTACATGTAGGGTTCAGATTGGGATTAGATAGTTTACTTAGTATAAAATTATGTCACGGCATTTTACGTGTTGATTCCTACATGGCCATATGTTTATGTTTGAATATTCATTAATGTAACTTTAGTTTCGTTTCCACTTACGTTTGTTTTATTTTTTTTTCCTTCTTAGGTACTTGACCTTTTCACATTTTGCCATTCTTATTTAGGAGTTATGTCTTTTATAGAGAAAACATGGTTAGAGGCTTAAACAAGGCATGAAGGCGTTTTTTTTGGGAAAACTATCGATGAACATGTTTTTTTTAAATTTTTCCTTCCATTTCAATATTTTTGCATTTATACCTGCGAAATTATACAGTTTATAATTTTGTCGGTACTTGTACATTGGTACATCATTCTTCTTAGTTTTTATTCATATTTCATAAGTTTCATAACATATATTTTATATTTGTTAACTGACCCACTTTTAAACACGTACTCGAACAGTAAATATATCTTGACAGACGTTTTTTTAACACGAATTTCGTAATTTTTCACAAAAATTTCGCCTCTACTTACTCCGCGAAAAATGTGTCAAAAAGAGTGTGTGTAAGTGTATCATGTAACGTAATCCGCGCTATAAAAGGCGCGCGTTGCATCTCCCGAAATAGCTCCGTCTTCCGTTACACCGTTTACACTACACTTTAAACTTCAACTTCAAACCTGCTGATACAGTCCTTGGTCACAACACTAAACTCTTGGAACTTCACTCACTTACGTCGCAAGGGGGTAAGGTGGTCCGGTCCTCGGTTGGAATGTGGAGTCCGCAGCGACCGACGCGGCTCTGGCGGCCTGCGCCCGCGCACCGAAGTCGCCTCGCGATCTATTTTCGGCGCTCACTTTTGGCTCGGCAGCTCCGATTTCTTGATCCACCCTTTTTCTTTCACCTCGTAACGTTAACATCTGTCTCTGTCAGTCGTTGGGACAGGGATAGAGATGGATGTTTTTCGAGTTGGGCGTTCGATGCACTGGACGCTAGGACGGAGGACGCGGATGCTGTGGGCGGCTTCCGATGTTTACGGAGCTTCCGATCGTGTAATATCATATGTCATATGTTATGCACTGATGATACAGGATAGCCCTCAAGCTTGTAGTGTTTGTTAGCAAAGGATATACAGATATGTACGCAGAATTAGGTATAAATGAGTCTGCGGACATATACCTATCTGAGCCTAATTCTGCAGACAGGTTGTGACTTCATCCGCCAGACGTATGCCAGGCAGTTTTTTTCGTTAACGATTTCCGTCTCTCTTTAAAGTCTAATAAGAGTAGACTGAATGCATTATACTTACTCGAATTTGGAAACACATCTCTTTTGATACTGGTCATTTTACTTTCCATTATCTAGAGTTGTGGCATTTTCCTCCTTCACTCTCATCATTACTTTCTTTGTATACTTAATACGGTTTTGATATTTCATCCAAAGTAGTGTCTTGCTAAGACTACTTGAAGGTCTCATGGTTAACAACTATAATAGGTAGCACCTCCCGAGTTACCCTTGGGTATGGAACCCTAAAAATAAGTCTGTCTAAGTTAACCTTGCACCGACTTGAATACAATAAAGTGTGCAGTGTCATTATAAACGTCATATTGTCGTAGAAACTTAACATTAATGATGAATTGATGACATTGCTTTACATTGTCATTATAAATACCATGCAGGCAAGGCCTGAGCCTGACTCTTTCTACCAAATCCTCCCATGCAATTCGTATAAATATATTCGTAAAACGAGCGTACAGTTTACATAGATACATTGTGGTTATGGCACCTCGTGTAACAAGTTCGTTGGCACGCGTTGATTGACATTTGCATCACGCCAGCGCATACCTGCGATACCTTCTGGTATCTCGGGTGCCTTCACCTCACAGTCAGATAGTACTAATACACACTTATATGTAGATCAAACACTAGGTTCAAGGAAGCGAAACTCCAACTTGTTGTCAACAGTTAAGAACATTGAGTAATAATCCCTATCAGCCTATTTGGATTATTACTAGGTACCTACTCAATTATTGTTATTATTATCGCTTAAAACTATGTGGAAACTTGCATAGAATTTTCTCATGAACGTTTCCAGAAGTTAAGAGAATGTTCTGTAAGTTGCACATTGCTAATGGCATTAGTCCTAAACGAGCCGTGAGTGGTCTGTATAGTTGGCGCTAAGTGATCAATGCACTGCCAATAAACAACCCATCACGTGTTTCATTTGAAGCGTGCAATGAACCTTGTGGCGTATTAGTAGAAACAAAACAAACGGCTCCTTATATGCACTTTTTATTGTCCTAGTTATGTTTTATATTTTTAATTGTGAATAACGCTGAAACCCTCGGCTGGCTTGGTTTAAGGTACATTAGGTCCAGAATAAGGATTTAAAAAAGTCGTACCATTGCCCGCATCGTTAGCTGTCTATCGTTGGACCTTATTACAAAAGGCACAAGGTCCACCGATGGACACTTAAGAACGTTGCTGTTTGTGCCTAGCGCTTTTTTGGATCACAATACGGCTGCCATAAATTTATTAGCAATCTTGAGGCCTTTCTCGGGGGTTATTGTATAGATTCGAATTTTTGACTATCGCTCGATAAAAGAAATCACGAACGTAGGTCGTAGGTCGTAGGTAGGTAGACTAGGTAGGAGCTTCGAGTCGACAATTGGCGAGAGGTCGCACAGGACCGAGAAAAGTGACGCTGTCTTGTGTCGGAGGCCAAGTCTCATTTTGGGTCGCTGAGCCAAAGGAGTAAGTAAGTAAGTAAGGTCTAAAATGCACTTAATTTTTTTTTAACAAATTATGCACAATAGCCAAAAATATGAAAATTGCTTCTAAAAATTGGCAATATTATGTTTAAGGAATCGTATCGAGCGTATCGATAACTTTTTTATTTATTTTGACGTACATAAAATTAAAATTAAAAAAGATGATATCCGCGCTCCCGGGCACGCGCTTCCATCTTGCTCCCGCATACGCACGCATGTGAGAGTGAGAATCATTGTAGGGACGCTTACTTTACTTATTATTTCATGCTTTTTTGCTTAGTGAATATCTCTTTAACCATCTATACGAGATACAATGGTAGGTAAACTAGGTACTTAATAATACATTTTAATCTTGTTAAATAATTAAAGTCGAAAAAGTGAAAACAAAACAATAACTAAACATGGCCGAATATGTACGTGCCTTATATGTTATATTTGCGTGAAACGGAATGCAAACGTTAAGTCAAGTCAATGTCACTTTAAAAATAAATGTCGAACCGCAAGCGCAAGTTTACGATGCGCTTGTTTACATCAATAAAAGATCGTGTTTTCCTAAAAATCATCACATTAAAACCTATTAAAGTATAAATACCAAATGTGAAGTGATTTCCAGAATGTATTCGATCAGGAAGTCAATGAAAGAAAATTCATCTACGCCCAAGCGGCGGCGTCTCGGCATGTCAAAGATATTGCGTTCGCCAGAATTCTTAACTAAGAAGAACCCAGATGTGTTTTCCGTATGTAGTCCGGTAAATGCCGTACATTTACTGAAGCAAACGGAGCGTTGTGAATCTCCCCCGCTTCCTTGCAACCAAATAGAATATTTGTGTGACTCCGGTAACAATAGTTCATCATGCAGTGAAGTACCATGCTCGCCCTGCGTTTTGAACAGCTCCGTAGTGAGGGATATTGAGAACTGGGATTCTTTATTAGTAACCAAAGACAAAGTTTCGACAACGCAGAATATTGCAGAAATTGAAGACATTTCAGATGATATGTTTTATTCAAGATTAGAGCAATCATGTAACGACGAAATCCTGACATCACGATGCGAGCAGCATTTTAGAGAAAATATCGAAGAAAGCTTTGCAGCTGTTAATGATTCTATTTATCAGAAAGTTCAAGATCAAGAGGTTAAAGATAGTTTATTTGAAACAAAAGATTCCTTTTGCTGGATATCAAAGAAACTTGTATAATAAATGAAAATGGAAAAATTAAAGGAAAAATGTCTGACAATGTAGAAAATTTCTATGGCTTACCGGTTAAGACAAAGAGTTTTTTCAAAAGTTACAGGAATATTGAGAAATTTTATGGTAAGTATTAAGTATTAAAATGCACTTTATATGATTACCTACCTAAAGATCTATTTAAAACGGCAAATAAATAATTATAACTGGCAGTGCATTGTTGTTGTAGCCACAGTCACAGTACATTCATATTCGTTTTTTTCATTGTGGCATTCTTAATGTTCTCTTACAAATCATCACATAGATTGTGTGCATATCAGAAGTTATTTAAGGTGACATGTCACAAAAATCGCAGTTATCTAAGTTTCTATAACTCAGTGTTTATATCTAGGTAAGAATTGAAGAGCATGAAATTTACGACATTGCTAGGTTTAAGAAATGCTATCCTTTGATGACATGACATGACATGACATCCTTTTCTCCTCTTGCACTGATTGATGACATCAGCTTTGACTCTAAGTTTGTCTCATTTGCGAGGGTTAATCTTTATAATGTAAAGTTTATTACTCTTTTATATTGCAATGTTAATGTGTTTTTATGTTGCATAGTTAATTGTTCTCTGAAACTTTTCACTGTAGCTATGATATTGTGTTAAATTAATTTGTAACATTTGCGCTCACTTGTAGAGCATGCTGTGTACACTTGTTTTGGATCTCATGCTAGTTTTTGAGCCATAATATGCAATTGTATGTTTCTTATGATATTGTATGATGTCTGATTAGTGTACATAATGAAGTAAAATAAAATAAAATATATATATATAAAATAATGCGCAGTGGTCAGCCTTATGTACTATAAGGCAAGATCAATCATGAGCACCATGCTTGTTTTTTTTTCTTGATCAGATTGGCAAGAAGAGTGTCTAAACTTAGATGCAATCAGAGAGAGGCGTAATCTAATTTACGCCTTACCAACAAGTGGGGGCAAGACGCTGGTAGCCGAGGTTCTAATGCTGCGCGAGGTGCTCAACAACAAGAAGAATGTGCTGTTCATCCTGCCGTTTGTTGCTATTGTGCAGGAGAAGGTAAGTTGACCAAGAAAACTAAAAGGAGTTCTCTTCTTCCTCTTTTTTAACCTGTTACCCTCTCTTGGGGAGTAGGGCTTGAATAATATTCTTCCACTGGCTCTGGTCCTGGGCAGTTTGGGTAATAAAAGTAGTTGACCAAGAAAAAACAGATAGTGGCAATTACACACGTCACATGCCATCATGGACATTTCTGTTTAGTATGTTTGTATCCATACTACAATGGTATCCATAATAAGATGAACTGGAGTTTCTATTGAGTATTTCATGAATTACCATATCTTCAGGGGCGTAGCTACCGCCGTATCTGCCGTATCAATTATACGGGGCCCCCGGGCCACGGGGGCCCCCAACGTACGTTTTTGTGAGAAATCTTTACCCTTCCTAAGGGCCCCCAAACAAATTTTTATACGGGGCCCCGCCAAGGCACGCTACGCCACTGCATATCTTATATGTTTTATTTTCATGATTCTGATTGAAATCTTTTTGATCTAAAAATACTTTAATTTTGGATAATGCTGTACTTAGATTGATACTATGCCTACTGCTCAATCTAGACTAATACAAACCTTGTATCTGTTTTTCCACAAATCTTCAGATCTGGGCACTCTCCCCATTCGCTGTCAACCTGGACTTTCTAGTTGAAGAATACGCCGCAGGCAAAGGCCACATTCCCCCAAAGAAGCGCAGAAGCAAGCACAGCATCTACATAGCCACCATAGAGAAGGGTCTGGCGCTGGTGCGGAGTCTGATCGAGCTTGGCAGGCTGAGTGAGATCGGACTTATGGTTGTAAGTCAGATTTATGAAAAAGCCTTTCATTTAATTGAATTGTAAATCTTTTTACTCGTATTTTACAAAACCGAATTGCTTTTGTCTTGTTAAATTTAGGTGAGATGTTTGGGTTCGAAAGATTCAACATAATGTGCATACCAAATTATAATGTATCGTCATGTACACTGTAGGTAGACGAACTGCACCTGATCGGCGAGGAGGGGCGCGGCGCCACGCTGGAAACCCTACTGTCCACCGTGCTGTTCGCTAACCGTAAGCTACTTAACCATAGACTCCAATAATTTAAATAAAAACAGGGGGCATCTATACGATTTTCTTCTTTGAAAGGTATGACCACTGATCATGTTCTAAGGGTGGATAGTGTTTGCTCGCACCTCTTTTCCTAATAAATTTTTTCACATCTTAATTTTATTTCTTATATTAAATACTTTTTAGTATTGTAATTTTTTGACTTATAATTTTTATTTAATTTTTTTCATTTTTAATTTCTTTTTAATTAATCTTAATTCGCAGAGGGCATCCAAATAGTAGGCATGAGCGCGACCATCGGCAACCTACCGGAAGTGGCCCGTTTCCTGCGCGCCGACATCTTCCAGCGGGACTTCCGGCCCGTCAAGTTGGACGAGTACGTCAAACTCGGCGCCACCCTGTATAAAATCAGTGCAGATGGAGAGGCAGAGCCGGAGAGGGAATTGAATTTCGATGTTAGTACGCATTATAACACTGTGTTAAGCAAGACATGTCAGCATTTGAAATCGACCACCATGTCGGGGAAACCTGAGCTGAAGACCGTGATGGATGGCGCAAGCGTGTTGTGGAGGAGGAAAGGCTATGCGATCAAGCCTGGTTTAATGTGTTAAATAGCAGGTGTCACAGAAAGCAACCTCAGGTGGCATGAGCTTTCTCTGCCAAAAATGTGGGAGGTCGTGCCGCTCACGCATCGGCCTCCGCAAACCCGATGTTTAAATCGTCTGCAATAGACGCAAAAGCCTGTGAGTATGGATTATCAGGCTATTTAAATGGCTATACAATATCTCGTTCCTCCAATATTCAGGTTATTGCCAGATGACGTCTCAGATCTACCCTTTTTTTTTCGGCGTATAGTCGTCTGATTGCGGGTTTGGGTTCCACAGTGACATCTATTGCACTTAAGATTTCTGGTCAAAATAATTTAAATTCTGTTCAACAGGTCGTGTTGAATATTGTATGTTTTTATACAGAAATTGTCAGTTTTCTTATTTTATTCGTCCGAGCTAAGTTCTAGGATTTTACTTTTTCTACACATATGAGTAGTAAGGTAAGAGTTAGTTTTCGTCAAACCGATGTCATGCTATGCTTTTTCATGGAATGACCGTTTAATCTTTCCCTTGTTTTTAGTACACACCAGCGGCCACAGCCCTAGACCCAGATTGCGTGGGTGGACTAGTTTCCGAAGTGGTACCCTCCTCCTCCTGCCTCGTCTTCTGTCCCACCAAGCGGAATTGCGAGAACGTGGCTGATCTACTGTGCAAACTACAACGCAAGTTAGTACCATAACTAGTGTACTAGGTTCTACTAGATCTGGTCTCATGTGATACCAACTAGCCTCTGAAGTGGTACCATCCTCCTTCTGCCTAGTGTTCTGTCCTACGAAACGTCACTGCGAGAACGTCGCCAATCTACTGTGTAAGCTACAACGCAAGTTTTTGAATTTCGCGCCTTTTCCTACAGACAAAGTGGTTTTGCCGAGTATACATCTTATAAAATCAGTGAATATTTTAAGCCAGTGTTAAGAGCCCTTAATCCTTGGAGCGTTATCCGATTTCACGAAATAACGCTCGATAGATGGCGTTGGCGCTCGGTACGCGAGCGCCGGCAACGCGACGCGCGTTTCAATGCAGACTAGAATAATCTTGATAGTTTTCAATATAATTTCAAGCAACATTAATTTTAGTGTTATATGATATCATATGGGCACTCTTTATTTTATTTTATATGTACAGTAGTTTTTTTAATGTACACTACTACTAAGTGTACAGACTACGGAGTGTACTATAACCCTTGCTCTTTATTCTGTCTCTTTCACACCAATGGAAAATGAAGAAGTTAGTAAATGACTGCAGGTATAAATAAAGTATATTAGTGCGATAGAGAGACAGATAGTGTTTCGTTGTCGTATCGTAAACGATTGGCATGTTGGCCACACACTTGCTTGGTGCCTAGCCAAAATACCAATCGTTTGCGTATATTAGTGCGATAGAGAGACAGTAGTGTTTCGTTGTCGTATCGTAAACGATTGGCATGTTGGCTACGCACCCATGATACCTAACCAAGAAGCCAATCGATTGCGCATATTAGTGCGATAGAGAGACAGATAGTGTTTCCTTGTCGTATCGTAAACGTTTGGCATGTTGGCTACGCACCCATGCTGCCCAGCCAAGATGCCAATCGTTTGTGCATATTAGTACGAGAGAGAGACAGATAGTGTTTCGTTGTCGTATCGATTGGCATGGTGGCTACGCACCCATGCTGCCTAGTCAAGATGCCAATCGTTTGCGCACATTAGTGCTATAGAGTTTCAGTGTTATTTGAAATCACGTTAGGGTTTGTATTATTATTTATGACCCGAATTAAGTCCATCCAGGTTCTTATGATGGAGTCAGGAGTTGGTCACCAGAACTCCTAATCTACTCATTATAATTCCATCGTGCTTGGGCTCAAAAGATTTGCCCTGACGAACACCATCGATCTAGATGAGGTCCAGGGTCTCATGACGGAGTCAGGAGTTGGTCACCAGAACTCCCCAGAACTCCTAATCTACTCATCATAACTCCATCGAGTTTGGGCTCAATAGATTTACCCTGATGAGCACCATCAATCTAGATGAAGTCCAGGGTCTCATGATGGAGTCAGGAGTAGGTCACTAGAACTCCTAATCTACTCATTATAATTCCATCGTGTTTGGGCTCAAAAGATTTGCCCTGACGAGTACCATCGATCTAGATGAAGTCCAGGGTCTCATGATGGAGTCAGGAGTTGGTCACCATAATTCCTAATCTACTCATCATAACTCCATCGTGTTTGGGCTCAATAGATTTGCCCTCACGAGCACCATCAATCTAGATGATGTTCAGGGTCTCATGATGGAGTCAGGAGTTGGTCACTAGAACTCCTAATCTACTCATTATAATTCCATCGTGTTTGGGCTCAAAAGATTTGCCCTGACGAGTACCATCGATCTAGATGAAGTCCAGGGTCTCATGATGGAGTCAGGAGTTGGTCACCAGAACTCGTAATCTATTTATCATAACTCCATCGTGTTTGGGCTCAATAGATTTACCCCGACAAGCACCATCAAATTACCATTATGAAACCAGGGCAAATCTTTTGAGCCCAAACACGATGGAGTTATGATGAATAGACTAGGAGTTCTGGTGACCAACTCCTGAGTCCATCATGAGACCCTGGACCTGATCTAGATTGATGGTGCTCGTCAGGGCAACTCTATTGAGCCCAAACACGATGGAGTTATGATGAGTAGATTAGGAGTTCTGGTGACCAACTCCTGACTCCATCATGAGACCCTGGACCTCATCTAGGTCGATGGTGCTCGTCATGGCAAATCTCATGAGCCCAAACACGTTGGAATTATAATGAGTAGATTAGGAGTTCTAGTGACCAACTCCTGACTCCATCATGAGACCGTGGACTTTATCTAGATTGATGGTGCTCGTCAGGGCAAATCTATTGAGCCCAAACACGATGGCGTTATGATAAGTAGATTAAGAGTCCTGGTGACCAACTCCTGACTCCATCATGAGACCCTGGACCTCATCTAGATCGATGGTGTTCGTCAGGGAAAATCTTTTGAGCCCAAACACGATGGGATTATAATGAGTAGATTAGGAGTTCTGGTGACCAACTCCTGACTCCATCATGAGAACTTGGACTTCATCCGGGGCAAAAATAATAATGCAAATGCAAACCCTAACGTAATTTCAAGTAAAAATGCGTTTTTCAGAAAATCGCAGCCAAATAACACTAGACCCTACTCATAGTGTTGTGTTCCTGCCGGTGAGTAAGGTTGCCAGAGCTCAACGAGGGGCGGGAGGGGGTTAGAGTCGGCAACGCGCATGTAACTCCTCTGGAGTTGCAGGCGTACATAGGCTACGGATACTGCTTACCATCAGGCGGGCCGTAAGCTTGTTTGCCACCGACGTAGTATAAAAAAAGGACCACTAAAAATCCATCAATAAGCGAGAGTCTGTTAAGCATAGTGTAAAAAATGAACTTTTATTAAGATTTTCTAATCGCAGTATATAGCACTTCTCGGAACTCCGTAGCTGATTACGATCGCAACGAATGCCTGACAATCGAGCACAGGTCCGTCCTCTAAGAGCGCTCCGCGCGGACTGAGAGCGGGGCGTCGCTGCTGCGTGATTTATACGTGTTTAAAAAAAATATAAATTTACGGCAATGTAGGTCCCATAGTTATGATTTTTTTTTTATAGGTTAACATAAAGTTACAGTTTGCTATAATATTATTTTTAAAGCAAAATATGCGTACAATTTGCGGAAAAAAAATATAATAAAAACCTGTTTTCTCCAAAAAAATGAAGAAAACTCGGAAGGTATTTTATCAGTTTTTTCAAATGAATCTTCGATTGTTAATCATTCCAGCCCCTCGTACGAGATATGTTGAATCAAATTGTAGTCATTCATGTACCAAATGATTCTTGTTTACAGCAAAATTGAGAACCGAAACGCCACATCTCACTGCAAAATTTGGAAAAGACTCCCAAAAAAACTCATTAAAAAAGAGGTTTAAAAGAGAAAATGAAAATTTGAACTGTTGGAGCCGCTAGTTTAGGAAACGATTATTTAAGTACGTTACCAGTTTTTGAATAAATACTAATAGTTACGTCGTAATCTTGAATGGAAAAGGAAGCATTTTACAAAATACGCTCGTCTGTAGGAATAAGGACTCTTAATCTTTTTTTTTAAATCTCATTTATTAGGGTTCCGTAGCCAAATGGCAAAAAACGGAACCCTTATAGATTCGTCATGTCCGTCTGTCTGTCCGATTCTGTCACAGCCACTTTTTTCCGAAACTATAAGAGCTGTACTGTTCAAACTTAGTAAGTGGATGTATTCTATGAACCGCATTAAGATTTTCACACAAAAATAAAAAAAAAACAATAAATTTTGGGGGTTCCCCATACTTAGAACTGAAACTCAAAAAATCTTTTTTCATCAAACCCATACGTGTGGGGTATCTATGGATAGGTCTTCAAAAATGATATTGAGGTCTCTAATATCATTTTTTTCTAAAATGAATACTTTGCGCGAGAGACACTTCCAAAGGGGTGAAATGTGTGTCCCCCCCCCGTAACTTCTAAAATAACAGAATGAAAAATCTAAAAAAAATATATGATATACATTGCCATGTAAACTTCCACCGAAAATTGGTTTGAACGAGATCTAGTAAGTAGTTTTTTTTTAATACGTCATGAAATTAAAAAAAAAAATTTTTTTCATCATATCCATACATGTGGGTAATCTATAGATAGGTCTTCAAAAATGATATTAAGGTTTCTAATATTATTTTTTTCTAAACTGAATAGTTTGCGCGAGAGAACCTTCCAAAGTGAAAAAAAGTGTGTCCCCCCCCCTGTAACTTCTAAAATAACAGAATAAAAAATCTAAAAAAAATATATGATATACATTACGATGCAAACTTCCAACGAAAATTGGTTTGAACGAGATCTAGTGAGTAGTTTTTTTTTTTAATACGTCATAAAATAAAATAATTTTTTTTTTCGTCAAACCCATACGTGTGGGGTATCTATGGATAGGTCTTCAAAAATGATATTTAGGTTCCTAATATAATTTTTTTCTTAAGTGAATAGTTTGCGTGAGAGACACTTCCAAAGTGAAAAAATGTGTCCCCCCCCCCCCCCCCCCCTGTAACTTCTAAAATAACAGAATGAAAAATCTAAAAAAAAAACTATAATTTACATTACGATGCAAACTTCCACCGAAAATTGGTTTGAACGAGATCTAGTAAGTAGTTTTTTTAATAAGTCATAAAATAAAAATATTTTTTTTTTTCATTAAACCCATACGTGTATCTATGGATAGGTCTTCAAAAATGATATTTAGGTTTCTAATATCATTTTTTTCTAAACTGAATAGTTTGCGCGAGAGACACTACCAAAGTGGTTAAATGTGTGTCCAAAGTGGTAAAATGTTGAACGAGATCTAGTAAGTAGTTTTTTTTAAATACGTCATAAAGGAACCCTTCATGGGCGAGTCCGACTCGCACTTGGCCGCTTTTTTATAAGCCATACATCTTATGATTAAGTCGGCTACCCAGTTAAAATATTTTGTTATCTTATTTTTTAATACTACGTCGGTGGCAAAGAAGCATATGGCCCGCCTGATCTACAACGTATTTTGAATGAAAGGTCGTGTCTGTAGAGAAATGGCGACGCATCGAACAGCAGACCGCCAGTCGTTGGAAGCGGCGCTGCGGGCGTCGGGCGCCGCGCCCGCGCTGGCGCGCGCCGGGCGCCGCGGCGTCGCCTGGCACCACGGCGGGCTGGCCGGCGACGAGAGGGCGCTGCTGGAACAAGCTTTTAGGTCAAAAAATACTTTTTTTATTGACTTGATATGCCTTTAGGCTTTCAGGTGGCAGGAAATATGAAGGTTGATAATATTAGGAACAGAAGACGGAGGATAGTGTTAGGAACGGAATAAAGAAAAAACGGAAATGGGCTCGAAAAATAAGAAGAGAGATAAAATTACTTGGTTTCCCTCGTGGAGCGCGCCTGTTGTATTTTCTCTGATCTTCTTGTCTTCTTTGTCACAAATTAAAGTCAGTCCAGTGTCTACTCACAATAAAATGAAATGCATACCTAACGCACGAAGTCCGAAGGAATTGATATTTTTCAACTTTAAAAGAGATTTAAAAGCAGGCACGTTGTATCGGCCTTAATTCGTTCTTGTCAAATAGTTTTTTTTTTAATTCAAAAATTACTGAATGCAGTTTCGAATGGTGGATATCCGGTAGAATGATAGAACGTAAATTTGACGTATAATTTTGCTAGATGAAATAATATATTCCTAAACACATAGTGCTCAGGATTGCGACAAATGAAAGACATAATGATTATTATCACATGGTATTGAAATTATAACTTGACCTATATCGGTCCCGAACGAAGCGAGGGGAGCAATTTCCTCGGATAAAAAGGTAGTTTATTAAATTAAATTAAATATCATTTATTTTCAGGCAACTAAGGCCCATATATACACACCTTACAGAGTAACATAAATATATACAATAGTAAAAATCTTAAAATCTAAAAATCATTTTGACGACGCAGTTTTCCGTTGCGGCACCTGTTCCGGTGCGGGATTCGGCAGATTCCCACGAAACCGCCGAAATACACACACCACCTTTCGGCCAGAAGTTCGCGCTCGCGATGGATTCCAGCATGATGGTTATTGTTGTGTCCGGCCCGTGCAGGTCGGGCGTGATCTCGGTGCTGTGCTGCACGTCGACGCTGGCGGCCGGCGTCAACCTGCCGGCGCGGCGCGTCATCATACGCGCGCCGCGCGTCGGCCGCGCCTTCCTCTCGCTGGCCGCCTACAGGCAGATGTGCGGCCGCGCCGGGCGCGCCGGCGTCACCGACTCCGGTCAGTTCAGGCTTGTTTTCAGGAAAATGGTTCAACTTACAAGAAAACTGTGTATTGCTAATATATTCTTCGTTAAATTCTCTACAGCTTTTGTCTTTAAAGTATGTTGGTAGGACTTGTATTTTTCAAGTTAGGAGTGGATTTTAAATGTATGGACGAGCGGGCGGCGCTGGCGTCCCTGATTCCGGTTAGACTTATAGTTACAAGAAAACAACAAACAAAGGACAAGATGTTCTCCGTTAAATTCTCTGTAATTTTCATCTTTGAAGTACGTATGTTACTGGGACTTGTAGTTTCCAAGTGGTGTGGACGGGCATGACGAACAGGGGTCACCGACTCTGGTCACGTTTGGATTGTAGTGAATGGTTAAAGTTCCAAAAAAATTCTTTATGAAGAAAATGTTCTTTACTGAATTTTCTATGGCTGATTTTAGTATCATGCGGGCCGTCAGTACGGATCGCTCCGAACGAGCCAATATGTATTAATCTTACAGAGCGTTTAAGAGTAATGCGGACATGTCCGTACTACGGACGTGCTGCGCAGCGACATCCACAACGTCTACTTAAACACAAAAATGGATTTACGCTCGTTTAGCCACGAGTTTGTATTAGATTTTATACATTGTTTCAAGGGACATGACTGTCTATGGAAATACACCAGCAGAGACTATAAAAATAAAGTTTTAAAAACGTCGGCGTACAATAAACTTTTAGAAATCTACAAGAAACATGATTTCAATAGTACAATTGCTGATGTTAAAAAAACTATTCAGTCTTTGCGAGCATGTCACAGGAAGGACAGAAAAAAGGTTCAAGTTAGCATGAGGACTAGATCAGGGGCCGATGAAGTGTATAAACCCAAGTCGTGGTGCTATACAGAACTGGAATTTCTGAACGACCAAACAGAGCGTTAGTACCTTTCTATTTCTGAATTGCAAATACGTATTATATTTATTTGGTAAAATGCAGTTAGCAATGAACTGCTACCTATATGTATAGTGATAATAGGTTTTGTAGATTATTTTATAAATTAAATAAAACTATAACATAGATCTGTGACGCCATCTTTATTGTTCGATGTTTTCAGTTGGTCCATACACAAATAATAAGTCCATACCATTTTTTTCTTTTTATTTTGTTCTTTCTCTTCATATAACAGTATGCCCAAGTAACAAAGTAATTCCGGCTTGGAACACGACGTGTCTTCGCCAACGATGAGAGTAGACTGTTTGGTACGCTAATGGATCAACAAACGCAAGTAGACGACCCAACGAAACAACGGTTTTGACCGTTAGCTCGCCGGCTCCCCAATGGATCACCCGCTATAGTTCCACGTTATACCTACTTGACGGTCGGCGCCCACTGACGGACAAGCTAATCGCTCCGGCGTCATTGACTTTGGTGAGGCACCATTGTCAGAAAATAGCCAAGAGTTACAATAAAAGCTGTGTGTAAATGTTTTTGTCGCAGTTTTAAAATTATAGCTTCTTAGGCTTAGACTTAGGGTCGGTTGCACCAAACTGCATGTCACCATATGGTTGTTTCCATCTACAAATCTTAGGGCAGAATTGTACCTATCCCAATAAATTCTTTTGGACTATAAGAACATGTTAAACTACTTTTAGGGGACCTGTAATGACCATATTTTTGTAAATATTGAATTTAAAATATCTTTTGGCACACGTCACGTGACCAAACTCGAAACGTCATTGAAGATTCTGATAACGTCACAACTCTCGGATTGACACTGTTGACAGTTAGGCGATAAACAACAAATGTCAGTTGACAGTTCGTATCTTCTACGTGTGTATGTAGTTATGTGTCAAACCGTAAACTGTGACGTCACACAATTTTGAAAGAGCGTTTTGGGCGCGAAAGCATCTGTCAAAATATATTTTGTTAATTTAACATATTTAAAGCTGTTTTTAGTATAAAAGTTGAATTCTAGGGCAACTTTTAGTTAATATAGAACGTAATACAAGCATTTCAAAAAATTTGAAACAACCCTATTCGTTAAATTTTACTGTATGGGAAGTTTTATAGTTCACGGCCGATTGCCGTCGATCAGTCTACAAGTGTGGATGGTGCAAGTGGCCCAGTCTGAATGTACGGGCCGCGCCGGGGTCACAGATACTGGTTGGAATTATGTTATCTTTAGGTGTAAAACGGATAAAGTTACAATAAAGCTATGGATAAAATGTTCTCCGTTGGAAGTTTTTTTCTAAGACTTCTATATTTCTCGAATTAAAGGTTACGTAAATATATAGTTCTCGAATTACAGGTCACGTAAATTTTGCAGATGCTGCATATTTAGCCGCGCGCCTATTCCTAACAAAATCTATGTTATTTTTGTAATAAATATATTACACTATTTTTTACCGTCTAGGCGAGAGCATAATAATCTGCAGCGCCGCGGACTGGCCCGAGCTGCGGGCGGTGCTGCGCGGCGGCCTGGCGCCCGCCGCCAGCCGCCTCGCCGGCGCCGCCGCCGCCCGCTGCGGGCTCGCGCTCGGCGCGGTGGCCCTGCGCCTCGCGGACACCAGGACCCAGCTGCGCCAACTGTTCAACACCACCTTCATGGCTACGAGGTTAGTGTACTATACATATGATGCTGATGAGAATTCTGGTCCTCAGTGGAGGGGCTCTAGAGTTGGCAGACACGAGAAGTAAGCTCCGCGAACTGTTGAAGACCGCCTTTATGGCTGCGAGGTTAGTATAGTCTGGCGCTACTATACATATGATGCTCGTGAGAATTCTGGTCCTCAGTGGAGTGAGTCTAGAGTTGGTAGATATGAGAAGCAAGCTTCGTGAACTGTTGAAGACCTTTTATGGCAACTAGGTTAGTATGTAAATTCTAGCGTTATTATACTCTATACATAATTGCGATGAATGTAATTTGTGTATTACCATCTGTCCCCCGCCCGACGTAAACGAGGCGAGTTCGGGGACAGATGGGAATCTTTGACCCCGTGGACAGGTAAGAAGAATTATATTTCTTTTAATTTCATATAGTAACAAAGAATCCTGTTGTTGCATAGGCATCCCCCGACCTTTAATAGACACGTTTCCAAAGTGGTTACTACAATTTTGTGCCTAAGTGTATATAATACAATAGTTATTTGTGTCCCAAGGGAGGAAAAGTAGGAAATTGCGTGCCGCGTGCATGGTGCGCATACTATTTTTCTGCTCGACGGAAGCGGAAAGCGGCCACTTCGTTTAGCGCAGCGGGAGCAAAATTGACGCTTTCCGCCCTGAGGGCAGAAAAATATATTTCAATTTATTTTAACATCTTTTTAATTTCACATAAGAAAAGATAATAATTATGATATTTAAAAAAAGTAGTATTCAATAAGGTTTATCGTATCTTATTGCAGCTCAGAAGTAGACATAAAGAAAATCTGCGACGAGTCCATCCGCTCGCTCATTCAGAGCGGCGTCCTCGAAGTCGGACACCAGTCCAACGACGAGTCTCACACGGCTGCTGGACAAACAATAGTTTACAGTGATAGTAAACTGACTGTCAGTAAACTAGGACGAGCAGCCATTAAAGGTGTGTTGTATTATTCAATTTTACAGATCTGGATATCCGCGTTGAGTTGATTTGTAATATAGTTTGGCTTCCGGTACTATGATTCCGTAACCGTGATACAATTTCTGCTAGAAATAAAATAAATAAGTTATGGTCCCGTGTCTCTATATTTTTTATTTTGCATACTTTTATTTAGCTTACCCTGTTTCGTTTTTTTGGGTCAATCCTTATAACTTAAATTATAATCAATCAGAAGTTCCATCGTGGTATCCGATTCAGCTGAAATTTGGAGTGTTTCCTTAAGTCCGATGGCAATGCAATAATATGCTAACATGGAGCTGGGGCGTGGCTGGGGCTCATTTCTCGAACGTTATTAGACTAATATTATTAGTCCATGAACTATCAAGTCGCATGGGTTCCCATGGCAACACACCGACAATATTAGACTAATACCGTTCGAGAAATGGGCCCCTGATCTGATGATGCAGTGAGAAGGTAGCAAACGGAATGTTTCAAAAGAAAAACGCAAACACATCGAGTTAATTTATTTATTTATTTATGTACAAGATACATATAGGTATACTAAAATATATCTAAACATAAAACTAATTAAAAACTAAACCTAAATAAATCAGAACTTAAATATAAATATAAACTAAATATGTATAAAAAAAAACTACCAACCTATTGGCTACCGGGCCGTCCCCGATGCACTTTATAGTACTTTATAGACATGCAGATCAGAATAAGTATAGTCATAAGTGTGTCACATTTTTTTCCAGTAATTTGAGAATAGGAAAAATCATTGACACCGTCAATCAATTTGTATAGCGAAATTAATTTCTAAATGTAGTATTTTGTTCAAACAGGTTGCATGGAGCTCTCAGTAGCCAAACAGATGCTGCAAGATCTAGAAACAGCTTCTCGTGGCCTGGTACTAATGGGAAGCCTGCATTTGCTCTATCTAGTCACACCACATGACGCAGCCGGCGTGAGACCAGATTACAGGCATTACTATTCTCTGGTGAGTAGCATTCGGCTAAAATTTCACGTTTTGGTACAACTCTTGGTGGATCTAATCGGTGGCGGCGTGTCGATTATCCCTTTTGGGCAAATCGGAGGCAAATTAGCAAGACGTTGAGAATGGGAATATTATTCCGTGGACGCTTCACCACTGCTTCTTTAGGTGTATTCCCACCTGTCCCCGTTTCAGTTACAGGGCGGGGACAGTTGAGAATACGACCTATTTGTTTGTAAAATTCAAGCTTCGTTTTGCTAATTTATTTTATTATGTTTTATTGTTTCAGTACTGCAATTTAGACGAAGACGCCGTGCAAACGGCGAAAATACTCGGCATCACAGAGGTGAATGCCATCCGAATGATGACTGGAAAACCTATTACGGTACGTAGCTGTATGAGGGAAACACTGTAGTAAAATAATTTATTTTGATGCACGCCAAAACTCTTTATGACGGAGGATGATATCACCCTGAAAAGCACACGTCAAATTCTCCATAGGCATTTGTGTGATGGTTTTGGGTCCTCAATGGTTGTATATTATGGTGATCGCTGGTTACCGATTGAAATGAAAGTTTAGATCTGCTGATTTCCAACCGCCTTATCAGTCCCTAAACGAGACTCAGTCTCACGATCTCGTTTTTTACTTGAAACGTCGCTGTTGAATGACATTTTCCAAAGAAAATTATTGTTACAAGCTTTCTTTTATTTCAATGATTTCTAGAACTAACAACTTACAATCATTTTGTCAACAGAACGTATCTGAAAAAGTTCTGTGCCGATTTTACGTGGCCTTGATGCTGTACGACCTGTGGAACCAAGTGCCCTTCCACGTCGTCGCAGACAAGTGAGTGTATTATAATTAATATTTCTGATATTTTTGTTTTACGATGTAATTATTATTCCAAACATTCCCACTTTACGCTGCGAATTCTCATCGGTCCCCGGTTCGGTCAAGTTTGCATGCAGTCAGGAGATTGAGACGACGAATTCGGCGGATGCTGGTTCGAATTTGCTCGTGGACATTAGAAGGCTTGGTTACTTTTTCGTTAGTAAGTAAATATTTCTGTTTTAGGTACTGCGTCTCGCGCGGCACCGTGCAAACTGTCATGGCGTCCGCCGCTGCCCTTGCGTCGAGCGCCACTCGCTTCTGTGAGGAGCTGGAACATCTGTGGAGCTTCAAGTCGGTTTCTAGTATTACTTCACTTAGTAACTTTTTCCATTTGGCTGCATATAGCATAGTTGTTATTGTTGTGTTTTGGCATATAAAATTGAAACTAAATATAAAAACGAAAAACATGTTTTTCGCTGACTAATGCTGTTGTTCTTAGTTAAAACACAAGTATTGCTTTGCTGATGCGCGAAATAATAACTTGCGTATTAGTTTGTATGCAATTATTATTCCCACCATCGCGCCGCGGAAATAAGTAAAACAAACCACCACCAAAAATACAAACCTCGATTCCGCCTCTCTACGAAGTAAGTATCATCAGATGTTGGAGATGCGATCAAGCATCCGGGAACGGAAAAAAACGAAGTAAATTAACGCATGATACTATTAATTATTTTAAAAACAGTTGATCTTAAAAAATATAAAATAATATTTAAACGGAAAATTAATTTAACAAATTAAATCTCTATCATTTAAGGTTACCCCTGGGCCAATAAAGTGTCTCATCTTGTATGATGAACGTGCGATATGTTCGCAGAGCACTGTTCAGCGAGCTGTCCCCCCGCCTGGCGCACTGCGCCGCGCCCGAGCTCCGCCAGCTCATGGAGTTGCCGGCGGTGAAGAAGGTAACGGTATATTCCCATTTCTCCCCGCCGGGCACAGATGGGAATTGGTGCATTCATAAGTGAATCATTCCCCTCATGTATGGCGGTGGTCACACCGGGCGGGGACAAAGGAGAATAAAAAAAGTTAAGGTGTATAACCAGCGTTATCTGTTAACGGATAATTTGTACACCTTATTGCAAAGACATAAGGTCCACTGGACAAAATATTAGATAGTACCAATATGCTTATAAGCAAACTTAAATATCTTATCTTATTGATAAGACTTGATATTGTAGTGCAATTATTTGACATTGACAAATGCAACAATATTAATTATTAATACCAAACTATAACCATGTCATTTTTAATAATCTTGACTTAATATTTCAATTGCAATTTGATATTAATGAACATAATGATTATTTTATTTTTAATTATAGACATATTATTCTCACTTATGTGATGATAATAATTGATTTTCTGATGTTGACATATTGTAATATTTTAAGAATATTATAAATAAACGCGGGGACAGGAGGGGATGAAAATATAACCACCTGTCCCTACAAAATGTGACAGTCGGGGACGCATGGGAATAATTTCATTTCTATGTGCAACCGCGGGGATAGAAGGGTATGAAAATATACGATAATATTTGACGTTCATAAGCGCATTGTAATATGCCTACTTGAATAATAAACTATCTTTATCTTTATTACGAATTGTCCCCGTTGCATATTACACCTATCGCAACTTCCTCGGCCATTGGGCCAGTTTTTTCAAATACCGTTAATTTTTATAAACATCGGGCCGAATGCGGATAGTTTCTTTTTAATCTGTGGGACAAATGAGAACGATATGTTTTATTCCGCCGAGACAGTCATAAATAACAATAGTGATGATTAATCACATCTGATCTTATAATAAAATGACTAATCTTATTGCAGGCCCGAGCGCTCCAGCTGATGCGTGCTGGTTACAAGCGGGTGGAGGACTTGGCGAAAGCTTCAATCGACGATCTCACAGCATCCGTGGCTCATCTCTCGAGGTCCGCCGCCACACACCTCGTCAGCGCCGCTAGAGTACGTATAAAATGTGGTGTTTGGCTGACAATATAAATCAGCTTATTTTATAGTTCTTTCTGATTTATTTTTGGAACGAAGTTCCTTATCGGACGGTACGGATTTGGCGGATGGGGGCTGGGCGAAAAAAAGTGTAAGATATTTCCGTCACAACTCATACGATAGAGAAGGATGAGGATGACGGACACGGACACGATTTCCTCATATGAGATGTGAAAAGCAGTATGTGTCACATGATAGCAAAATTGTTTCCGTTTTGGGGGTTAATACCTGAATTTCGTTACGACCTATTCTTAACTTCGTTCCAACGCGCACGCGGTTAGGTGCTCACGCATTTTTTAAAATATCAATATATATTTTGTCAAAAGATAACTTCAGCCTACGGTTGTCCAATTATTTTCTAGAGAAATACAATTATTTTAATCATATCCGCGTATATTCATGATGGCGATGATCGAAGATATAGATCGTGCCATTCATGACATGAACTATAATATTAATTATCTAGTGCTTTATTTCGTGCATGGTGTGGAATAATGATTTAATTATAAATACAATTCATTTAATATCCAGTTCAAATACAGTATCCCTATTACGAATACAAGATGGGGCCAATTTCTTGTATGGGAATCGATTTTAGGGTTTCGAGAAGCAAATAGCACAGTTAAGTTAATTTTACGGTTTAACTCACGTGTATTTAGTCTCTCGCGCGACATGTTTCGGTAAATGGATGTTTCGCGAAATGTTGCGTACCGCGTAATTTTTTTTTTAGCAGCTCTCTCGATACTTTAAATCCTATTGTAGCACTGTTACTGTCGGTTGGCAATAGACGCTATTTCTATAAGACTTTAATTTGAAATCAACCTTATCAACAACCGACAATGTCACCTTTAGTTAGCAAGGTATGTAACCTCATGCCGTCTATTGTAGACAAAAATTGGCAGTGAGTTTTGAATCTAAAATATAGGACAATAGAGTTGAATTAGTTATGTTTTGAAATCGTATGTGAATGTATTGAATACAGATTGAATATATTAAGTTGTTGGAATAGTGTTTGGGAAACATCTCATTTAAAGTAGGCCGATGTTACAAAAAGTCGTGGGACTCGTGGATTCAATCTCGCTCAAAACGTTAAACCCTTCTTTCCGTGTTGAAACTAAAATAGATGGTAATGATGATATTTTTTCCAATGCTACCACTTGGTGGTCGGTTGGTTTTTATCACTTGGTAGTAAAAGGCACCCCTTAAACCATACCGGTTGAATATGCGGTAAAGGGTTAACCATTTTCATTTGCAAAGTGGTAATTTCTGTTCCATGAAATAACAATTTAAAAACCATAGTCCAAAGTTGTATTCCGTAAAACTAACACAATGCGTTTATTGCTACGTTTTTATTTAATTTCGTGGCTTTCAGATGATGCTGATCGAGAAAGTGGAAAACCTACGCGCAGAAGCCGAAGACGTCATGGAAGAATTGAAGGTGTAACGTGAAATCATAATTATGTTCCTAATTTGTAATAAGTTGTCATCATATCTACAGAATTACATAAGTCTCTAGTCGCTGTATTCCGATTTGTCCCCGCCCCACGTGACAGACGAAAGGTACAGACGGGAATGATTTATATGAATGCACCTATCCATATCTGTCCCCGGTGGGGTCAAATGGGAATACACCTTTATATTGCATTAGATTGGTTTTCTTTATTTTGGTCGGTTGCGAATGTTTTTATGCATTATACGAGTATTAATCTTAATGAAATAAGCAACCTGAAGTAACAACTAGTGGCACCTTTAGATTACGATGAAATTAATTAAAAATGTATTACGGTTGAGAAAAATATTATGTAATAATATTAGCTTAAATAAACTAAATATGAGTAAAGACTGGTCGATAACGTAGTTATTTTGTATTCACCAACACTAATGTAGTGAAATTAAATCTAAATATAAAATGTGTTAGTATTATTAAGTGTTATTTGATTGAAAATATATTAAGATGAATATAACATATTGTGTTATTTCTATATTTTTTAATGATTAAGTAAATTGAAAAAAAGGTCTCGCCCCTCGGCCTAGTAAAACTGCACATTTGTGTCTTTCTAATGGGTCTCTATACGGGTCTGATGGCAGGTACAGTCGAGGAAATTGATTCTTTAGCAGTTTACGGTTCACTTTACATTGGACAGCTCTTAGCATAAGTATGTACAACAAAAATTACTTGAACCGCAAATTGCTAAAGAATCAATTTCCTCGACCGCGGACCGTACAATTGTCATATTGACCAATATATCGTACCGATACGTCGGAAAGGGACACACGGTGATCAGCGGCATCGTAACTTTAGTACACGTTTATGAATAAGGGGGTTAATGTATATCGATACTGTTTTGTTTATTTCTTTCAAAACGGTAACGGGTTATAAGGCTCAGTGTTGGCTAATTGACTATTAACCATTACAAATTGAACCGTAAACCGTAACGGACGGTTACAGTTTACGGTTGAATTTGTAATGGTAAATGGTCAATAGGCGGGTCAATTAACGTTCGGCCAACTGCTGGTAGCTGGTAGGGCCTCGTCTCTCGGCCAAGTAAAACATCTCACTTTAAAATATAAGTAATTCTGTGTATGTTCACCACAACAGCTCTTAAAGGCTCTCCTTGTACTTTAAAAACTGTAAGTTGAATTTTATCCACATGTGTGGCAAAGTAATCTGATGCGAATTTCGAGTCTTTTGCTCATGTTGGCTGCTAAATTGACGACGGGTTATAATTTTAGAAAACCTCGCTGCTCGGCTCGACCAAATAAAACATCTATTGATAAAATATAGTATTTATAACATTATCTTCTTTTATACAAACATGGTTTTAAAGTGAGCGGTACATGCCGTGCCTTCTTAGAGGCCTCCTGGATTTTCTTAAACTCCATGAAGTAGAACACCTTGTGGCTCTGGTCAGTCTTGAGGAGTTTGAACCCGAGCCGCTCCACCGCCCGCGTGAAGTCTTCCAGTTTGTCGAAGCGGGACTCCACCTCGGCGATCAGGAGATGGCCTCTGGAGGAGGATATATAAATACTTATACAACTGTGTTAGCAAGTAATATATTATTTCTAGTAGTTCTGTGAACCGTAGACGCAAACCACTTTAGTATCACCCATTTCGATTCAGCAAAAATCCATTAAATTATCGAATTTGCTCACGAAATTTCACAAGAATCGGTCGAGAAATGCCATGTGATCTGCACAGAACAACCGGACCTACGATAGCATTTTTGCCCAAGCTGAAATGGAGACCTTCGTTTTGCGCAGTAAAATAAGTTTCTGTTAAAAATGTACGTTTTAAAAACACGCTTTTATTTCCACTGTGCTTTATGCAACTAAAGTTAGAAAACGAATAACTTGACCTAAATAGGTTAAGCAGCGGCGTAGAGTATATGTTTGCCGCCCGGGGCCGATCAGAAATTTTCCGCCCCAATTTACGACCAACATCACTTAGACAAGTCGTAAGTTCAGTCACAAAGATTTTTACTGATAAAAAAGTTATAGGTACAGTTTTTACAGTTTATTCTATTTAATTTTCGAAGGAAATGGTTTAAATTTATTATTTTACTTTATTAGGTACACTAAACAGATATCGTACAATATCATGAAAAACATACAATTGCATATGATGGCTTAAAAATTAGCACGAGATTCATAACAAGTGTACACAGCATGCTTTACAAGTAAGCGCAAATGTATAAAAAATCATGAAAAAAATACGCGGCCTCTTTAAGGTGATTTTGATCCCTATTTATAAATTTTTCTGTTTTACATGGTTGAATCGTACATAAAACAAATGTTGGGTCTTTAATCTTTCCTTAGATACTTAAATCATGTGTATTGGACTGGCAAAATTGCAACTATACATGTTTTACCAAACCTACTCGTTGAATGGCAGTCAAAAATAAGCATGTTACTGAAAAGTACCCTAAGTATGAAGGTATTAGCTGAAGTATAAACTTGTCGAAGAACTAAATGCTGGTGATAAAATAGCGTTATAATAAAGTAGGTTCATATAAATAAACAATTGTACCTATTTTATTTATGTGACACTGATTTTTAGTCCCTTTTGTGAAGTATATTTTTTCACAATCCAGCCGCGTATTCGCGTCTAACGACAATCCCAAAGTAAACAAGTAGTAAATAAAGTCGCGATCTAAATTTTAAAACAATTATAATACGTTTTGATCATATAAAACAAGCTATAAGACAATAATTAGATTTTGATGAATGACATCTGGACATTGGACTCTGAATCAGAAAAAAAAGAACAAGTTCTTAGTGAAGAAGACGAAATTCTGGCGGAATATTCTGGGACCTATCAGAGATGAAGATAGAGAAGATGAAAGCGTAGGAAAAATAGGGAGCTAGAGTAGCCCTAAAACGCCCTCGGAGTATCCAACTAGCGTGGAGTGGTGCAGAATAGAGCAGAGTGACGTTGTTCTTGTATCAAAGGCCAAGATTCTTTTTGGGTCACTGATCCAGTGAAGTAAGTAAGTATTGCTTTCATAGTTAGTATTTCATGACGAATGAACATGAGGTGAGGCATTGGATGTATTTCCAACTATGCACCAGCTAATCCAGATATAAACCCTCCTTATTAAGTACGGTTTTAGAGATAACATTATGTTAGCTATTAGCCTATTATAGTAATCAAGTAATCATTTAAAATTAGTTGGGGTGATATCATTGTATTAAAACATAGTTAAAAACGTTATTTCTTTGTTATCTAAATCAGTTTATTCGGATATTTATTTTGGTGGATATTCGAATAATTAGAACATCACAATATTCTAATTGCAAACCCTACATATAACTTCCCAGTAGGGACACAAATAGGTAATGTAAATACTGCGAGGATGATCTTGTTTAGGAAAAACCAGAGCGATCGAGTATATTCCTTCAACAGGATGCTCTCCTACAGCATATAAAAAGGGCTTAACAGACCCACATTGGGACCAATTTACCTGAATAGCGACCCACAAATGCTAGATTCTTGCAACTAGGCTTGGCGAAAGAAAAATGATGGACCAGCGTACACCTCTGCAAGGAGCTATTGTCTTGCAAGTGCAAAGAACGCTGTACAGGGTGTGGGGGAGTAAAACACGGATTTAAATACACTATGCTTTGCGCATGCGAAGGTGCATGCTCTGGGACAAAATAATACGTAAAAAAAAATATTTTTGTTTAATTAGTGTGTAACTTTAACAGTATTGTTAATTTTGATAATAATACTTTTATCGAAAATATTTTAAGTTACCTTTACTTAAACATCATTTGCCTTGCAAATTGTATTGAAACAGCCATCCGACTCTTGGTGGTGTCATCCGGTATGGAACAAAAATAGTGTAATTTGCTTGTTTATAAACCGATTTTCAAAATTTTAATGGAATTTTATAGCTTATTAATGTAGCATTCATATCTTGATACAATGTCTTCCTGTAAAGTTACTAGTAAAGTTGATGAAAACAAAAAACGGATTTCTTTTCGGGAAAATTTAAATAAAACTTAAAATTTCTCGCAAACTATGGTATTTACAAGGTCAAATATATAAACGATATTGCAGCGCATTTAATTTTGCTTTTTATGACACCCCACACAAGCTTACATGTGATATACTTGCTGTGGTATACGCAATATCCTGAACACGGCACCGGCCATTTTGATGACGTCATAACTGGTGACTTAACCACGTTAGAAACTGTCTCCCGATGGTTTTTTAGTCAAAATAACATGCTTAACAACATACTAAAATATGGTGCTGGTTTCATCAAAGGCACCTATTGGGCCCTATATGACCCTAAGGGAAGCGACTTCATACCTACTCGTATAACATTTTTTTATACAATCAAACACATTTGAATAAGTAGTCGATAAAGAAAAGAGGTCATACACCGATAGATTATTAATATGTTGTAACATGACATCACTATTTTTGATCTCACATAGACAATTTACGCACAAACTTGCATTTCATTTTTGGTCGCACTTTTGAAGTTTGACAGTCGTTCTTGATATCCTATTTCTATGTATCCGGATCCGAAAAATTGTCGGATATTGCAAACCCTAGCTGCGCGCTGCGCTATCTCCCCGCCCCGCGCGCCCCGCGCCGCGTGCTGCCAACCACCTTCGCTTGCAGTTCGTTGCGATTAATTCTATTTACTTTTTGACAAACTTCCGGTAAAAAAAATCTATTTTTTATTTAGTGCAAATGTAGTGTCTTTAGATGAGTACCGTTTTTAAAATTTTCACGTCTCTCTTAATTTCCCCCGAAGCACAATGTACAAAATAATTAAAAATACATGTTCCATAATTTGCCCAGGCGTGCAAAGTTAACTGAATGTTTATAATGCTTTAAAAAGCTTAACTTGAGATTGCACCAACCGACTGACTTATCCTCGAGCCGCAATCGAAAAAAAAAAAATTTTTAGGGTATCATACATTGCACATCTTTTTAATTAAGATATACTATGCACCAAGGTGTTCTCTATACACTACTTAGCTTGAACCTAATAGCTTTTAATTTACTCCAAAATTACGGCACTTTATAGTTTATACCTACAATTTAACGGTCTTCCGTACATAATAGAAACGGTGCAACTCGGGGGAAACAATCTAGTTGCGCCATCTAACAAATCCAAAAAAAGCACGACTACACGACTTACTTCCATACTTTTTCTTAACTTGACTATACTATGTTTCATACGTTTTAGAGCGCAATTTTCAGTAGTCTGCTTTTATATTTGAAAGTTTTTTATTTAATTAATTTTGGGGTTATAATTTCATAATCGATTATTTAAAATCATTTTACATTATTTTTGTGCCATGGTCCCTTCAGCACAGCAGCGCACGCAAAGCGCCCAATGCTTTTACATGAGAGCGCAAAAGGCGCCCGTTATTCCATCGCCCGCAGCGTGACAACATACGTCAGGCTAAGCCCGACTCTTTTAATATGAGGGCACCGAAGCCACCGGCATTTAATCGCGCGTATCGCACCACGTTCATTGGGCTACGCCCGACTATTTTTGCGAATGATGGCGCCGAAGGCGCCCAGATTGCGCGCAGAGGGCACCGTGTTCAATTTGGTGTGATGTCATATAGGGTTATCGGTTATACAGGGGGCCTACCGCAAAAACCGAAATTCGCAAATTGCGGGTATCATTCTCTTTTACTCTCACTAAGACGTAATTAGAGTACAGAGAAAAATGCCCGCAATTGACGAACTTCGATTTTCGCGGTTGTAGCCCAGCGAACAATCGTGTATGCTCGGCGGTGTAAGCACTCCGGCAGCGATTGACCGCCGTGCGCTCCCGCAGTGCATTGGTTCGTTTCGTGGCACGATTTGAAAATATGGATTTCTTAATTTTATGTTTTTTATATACCGTATTTTGCCGCCCCCTCTCATGTGCCGCCCGGGGCTATGGCCCCCCTAGCCCCCCCCTCGCTACGCCTCTGAGGTTAAGTAAGAAAAACTTGAAAAAATCTGTAAAAAGATATAGCACTCACCCAGTCTTCAGCACCCTGTTCCCTTCAGCCAAATACTCAGCCAACTGCGTCCCCATCAACGCCAGACAATACACCACAACGTCCACGGACGCGCTCAGCAGAGGTGTATGGGCCATATCACATACTTCCACTCCTGGGGATGAAGCCACCAGGTCAAAGGAGCGGACTCTATGGGGGACACGACGAGAGAGAGTCGCTGAGCCACAGCCCATGTCGGCTATGAGGCAGGTTTTAGGCCTGTGAATAATTAAAAAGTTATGAATAGGGGGAAGTTACATTTTGGTGATTTTTATAATAGCCTGCTACAAATGCTACCCCGGCGAGATAGGACTTTGACGGGAAAGTGCGGCAGAACCACAACCCATATCGGCTATGAGGTGGGTTTTGGGCTTGTAAAGAAGAGACACACTGAGAAACTTCTCTGGGGCTATATTCAATTCAAAAATTAGATATATTGGTTTAAAAAACATGGATGGGGGAGGGGGAAATTACATTTCGGTGCCTAACCAGGATATTTTTTAATAACCGAGGTTTCTGGTTCTACAAATAAGAGAGAGAAAATCGTAAGAGTATGAGCCATCTCGCCGGCTTCTGTCCTGGTGATGAAGCCACCAGGTTGAAGGAACGGACTTTATGGGAGATCCTTTGAGAAAGTGTGGCTGAGCCACAGTTCATGTTCGCCAGTGTTAATTCTAATTACAATCGGCCACGTTTGTAATTAGAATTAACCATTAACTATTACAAATTGAACAGTAAACTGTAACCGTCCGTTACTGCCAACACTAATGTCCGCTATGGTGTGGGTTTTAGGCCTACAAACCAGAGACGCACTGCGAATGTGTCAACCTTAAAATAATTATCAGAGGGCTAAGAGCACACAGGAGAAAGACCAGCTAAAGTACTTAGATATCAACATCTTCTAGCTGCGCGAGATGCTGACTCGTTTACCCACTTGAACGTTTTGCACACTAAAGATGTCACTCGGTCCACTCACACATTTCGATTCTTCAACTCTAAATTACAATGAGCTTAAAAATCATAAAAGTTTAAATCAGTATATTTAATACAGGGCGTTTATTTAGTCACCTGAGACCAATCCCGAAATCGCGAAAATAAATTTTACTCTCCCATAGAAAAGGTCAGACGGCCAAAACGTATGAAACAGCCAATTTGTTTTTTTCTCGATTTCGGGGTTGGCCCCATACTAAAAGTTACTCAATATGACTTATATATATTTAGCCTGTAAATTATTGCAGGTGATTAAATAAACATCCTGTATGACTTACATTTTCATGATCCTCTTGACAATGAGGTCCAGCGGATTGACGGGCCATTTCTTGATCTGTTGTTGGTAACCTTGGTGGTATGTCTTGAAGGCAGCTGGATCCGCTTGGAATAGCTCCTTGGCTTCTGTTCCTGATGATGTGTACAGCTTTTCATTGAGGTATCTGAACTGCGCAGCTAAAAAGTACATCCAATGTTACCATTATGTATTTTTAATAAAGACAAAGTTTAATTAGCTCAGGTTAAAATAACTAGCAGCTAACAGCTGGGTGTGGGAGGCCCAACACAGAAAGAAGTGGAGGGTTCTGGAAGAGGCCTTTACCTCCTTAAGGTTCTGGTGTTTTACCTCACAAAAAAATATTTGTTGATCAAACGAACTTCTTGAAGTGAAGTTCGATCGATATTATATGAGTCACTTCATTTGAAGATATAATTTTATATTAACCATGTAGTTTCCCTATTGTACAGATAGCATCGCACACATTTAAGAGTAACTATTTTGATTAAAACTGTGAAAACCAATTTCCGCCCACTTCCGCTTACTGGTTACCTGCGTGCGGCGACCGCTGCGCTCTTCATTATTTTTAGAGAAGGCAGGAACCAAAACTTATATCAGGGCTCTAGGGTGGGTGGGACCTTATATTATATCTTCAAATGAAGTGACTCATATAATATCGATCGAACTTCACTTCAAGAAGTTCGTTTGATCATCAATTATATTTCGTCACTTCATTTTTCAGATATAATTTTATATTAACCATGTAGATGTTTAGAGATATAAGTTTTGGTTGAAATAAGCCGAAAGCTTTGGCTGTCTGAGTATCTGGTTTAAGTTAAGACGTTCCTCCTAACTAGCACATGGACGCCGGGACGTCCCAAAGAGAGAAAAAAAACTTCCCAATTTATATGCCATGCCAATGACCGCAGGATTTTATTTTATTTACTGTACGTTACGTATACACCGTACTAACATTAGAAATATATTATTAAAAAACATCATAGTGAGACACTAAAAACATATATCTATCTTAGTCCGAAGTAAAATAAGTCATTCGGGTGAAAATTATTTGTTAATGTTAACCATGGTGATAAACCGAAATATTTAGTATTTTTATTTATTTTTTATTTATCTGAACTGCTGTATTTGCAGTTAGGCCGTTACTCATATAAAGTATCCTTGGTATGAGATATTCATATTATAGTTTAATGTTTCAAATTATTAGATTATAAGTTAATCGCCATCTATATATGGCTAGAATTTATTTATTTTCAGGTGCTAAAGATTTATTTTGATCAGAATTTATTTATTTTCAATTTCTAGACATTTATTTTCATCAGTTGTATTAAGTTAGTGTCCCAAATATACCATATTTTGATGTTTTGAGTTATATTATTTAAAATCGTATTTCAGTCGTTTAACTTTAACCAATTCTATAATAAAAGAAAACGATCTGATGATCCTTTTTTATGAAAACACATGATACTATTTTAATTGACTGCTAAAGAAATCCAGAAGTATGGTAAATGAAACTGAACCAAAATTAAATCAATGCTTTAGCGAACAACTGTGTAATGGGTTGTGTTTTAAGCCATCAAGAAATTGAAGTTATTATCACTGTATCGAACGCAGAGTAGCCCACCTGCGTAGACTGCAGACCAAGTTCAGGACATAATATGTGTACACAAGTATACTGTGGCAATTGAGTTATGAAGCCTTGTTTAAAAGCATAAAGAAAGTTTAGGTATGTAGGTTCAAAATAAAAAGTACATATTAGGTATGTACACATGATACATATATATATATATTTTAATACACCTTTTAGGATATCAAAACAAAGCCTAATAATCCCGTTTCAATTTGTTGTTCACAATGAAACATAATTCACTAAGATTCTATACACTTTGTGGTCTACTTTACATTCAGTTTAATTCGATTTTAAAAAGTAGAATTAATTCATAAAACGTCCATTTATGAATGTATGAAAGTTCACTAGCGGTCCTTGTCCGCGATACGGAATTAAAGAAGACAGGCGGTACTACTATTGATATCAACTTCAGACTCGTCTAAGAGTAATAATAACTAAAATAAGACGTAATTTATGTCAACGATATAACCCAGCGTTACCTCCAGACAGGGTAGGATACGTTGTATTCATTGAGCAGATGGCGACAATGAGAAAGTTCAGTTATTAGGCTCCTGCACACGCATGTCGGCTTACAGCAGCTCCTGTTGAACGAATAGTGACACAACGAGTCTTTGTAGATACAAAGACTCACGCGGCCTAGCGCGTTTTAAGATTTTTAATTTAAACATAATAGTTTTTTATTTTATTTTCTCCAAAACGTGTCTAACGTCATTAAAATGCATTAAAATCTCTGATCTATTCAAGAAATATATTTTGGATTTTATCAAATGCAAAAATCCATCATGTTCTTGAAATATAAGAAATATATGAACGTGCATAAATCCATATGCTTTCGGTTAAGATATGAAAAAATAAATTTATAAGGCTACTATAACTACTACTCAACTTTCGAAGTTATTTCTTATATAACATTATAATTTACCCAAATTGAAATGTTTATTATTGCGCTCATATTGCATATAATAAATAGGGCAAGGGCCAAGGCCCATTAATGACATCGGAATATATTAATTTTATATACCTAATGTATATTCGAGCTACTCGTATTACGGTGCTAAGTTAATAATAACCAGTTAAACCTGAGTAGGTAAAGTCAGCGTACAACATACATGATCAGTAATTAGCTTAATAAACATATGTACATGACTCCATGTGACAAGTCTTTTCATTCGAATAAAGATAAATAAGATGACCTTTTTTTCTTTTATTAAATATTAATGACAGCATGACACGATTGACCATATTTGCACAAATATCGGTGCTGTAGCTGCTATTCTCTCAGCGCAAACTAAACTAGCACAGCAATCAACCACGATAACAATCCATAGTTTTTCACGTATTAAGCATCAAATCTCAAATGCCCTCTATTTTTATTTTATCCAAATATTCGCTCTGTCGGTAACGAAAGACATAGACGTAATGTTGTATATTTTTATAATGTATAAAAAATACACTTATAGAATAACTGGCATAATAAAATAAAAAAATGTATTGCTACTGTGGTTGTATTGCGAGTTTAGAAAACAAATATTATATTTAGTGATTCGGTCTTAATTTTATGAATGACTATATATTTTTTTTTTTTTTTTTTTTTTTTTTTAATTTATTGAGAAACAAACAGTCTTAAAATAAACATATGAGCAACTTAGCTAATAGCTATGGATTGATTTCGTTATAGACCTATAGTTTCCTAATTTTAAATTATTCGATGTACAATTGAAAAAATAATAATAGTGTAAACTTATAGCGTACATAACAAAAGCGTAAATTTATATATAAAATATATATATATATATATATATATATATATATGTAGAGAACTGAGAAAATACTTAAATCACAGGTACCTATTATCAGGTTGCTGCAACTTTTCACCGTTATTTTAGAAAAGAATATACTGCTCTTTTAAAGAGGCCTAATGAATTGCAAAACAAATCTGCGTCCATACATTTTTCATTGTACTGCCTACATGCGCGCCCAATATATGAATGCTGTGCGTATTTCGTTCTGCTGTTAGAAATGCTAAATAATGCCTTACTGCGACAACTACGTTCATTTCTACGGGGGACACGGAAACCAATTTTATGTAATAAGTCGGGGGCATCTACAATATTATTAATAATTTTGAATAAAAATACTAAATCTGTACAGGACCGTCTAAGTGAAAGTGGCTGGATATTATGATGTGTAGCCGAGGAAGCGTAATTTACATAGTTACGACCCACTCGAAATTCCAGTGCTTTAATGAACTTTTTCTGGAGTCTTTCAATTCGAGTCTTATGGACATTAAACAAAGGATTCCAAACCACAGAAGCAAATTCCAATCTGCTGCGAATAATATATTAATTATACAGTAGTATAATTAGATTACAGATACTAAATGTATATGTACATATATTTCAAACTTAGGAAAAACATATTGCATAACCGTTTTGACTTTTGAGTGTTTTAAGTCTAGTGAACGTATTGCATAGTACCATCGCAATGGCTGAAAGAGTACCGCGACAGACACATGAGAGTTGAACCATACATTTATTTATTTATTTTATACGATTTCTATTACCTAATTAATTATTTAGTTATTTAAGTAGTAATCTGAGGGGTAATCCTTTAAAGGATAATCAGAGGGTAATCGTCTTGTTGTTTTAATACAATTAAATAAGTATATGAATAGGTATTTACCTAGTTACCGATTATTTAAAGTAACAACCATATACAAAATCTAGTAAAAACCATAAAAATAAACACTCAATGTCTGTGAGAGATGCGAACAAAATATCTTAATATGTGCAACTCGCCAAAATGAAGAGAAAACCATATTCTGATTAACTCAGATGAATGGTACTCTAGTGGTGCTTGACACTGAGCTCTTGCAAATTGTTCTAGTAAATTGTGATGAAAAAACTCGTCTTCCTCTAATTCAATTGAAGTAAGTGTACTTATTATAATTTAATGATTCAATTGAATTAATTATCCGGTATAACTTTAAGAAAAAATCTAATTTTCAAACAGATAATAAGTACTTACTGGCATCGCCAATAAGCGACCATGACAATTACTCATTTATATCAAGTTTTGTTATATCTTATTTTGAGAAATAAAGATTCTTCAAACTGATATTATAAATAGGTATATTTTGATATAAGTATTCATTTGGTCGACTCTTTTTTATGCGATTTAATATAGGAGTAAACCAAAGTTGCCCATAACATTATTGACGTACGTAGCCATATTTTTATAGTTCGATTTATGAATGTTTCTGCATATCATAATGATTTAAAAATCGACACCAAAAAGTATGCACTGTCAGGGCACCACTATACATATTAACAAGATATTTTATCAAGATTAAGTTTAGAAATTGAGTTTAAATATTGTACGTCAGAAAGAATATACTTTAAATAATACTGTGACGTGATGTAGGTACACGTAGCAATTCCCACTTTTAGAGACAAGTTATACCTACCCAATGTATTAATATT